>NW_027187325.1:8752073-8808866 GCF_028583685.1 Petaurus breviceps papuanus
AAGAAGGAAGGAAGGAAGGAAGGAAGGAAGGAAGGAAGGAAGGAAGGAAGGAAGGGAGGGAGGGAGGGAGGAAGGAAATCAATTTAATTCTTGACTCAATTTTGACTACAAAGAATACTAGTTGGTGAAAGTGGAATTGATAGAACTATTGAGAGGAAATGACCTTGTCATTTAGAGTTCTAGATCAGGAGAAAATTGCTCAGAAACTTTTGTTTCTTTTTCCTCTGGCTATTAGGTAATTGGTGAGTATTCACTTTGTTGCCAGTTCTTTGTTATAAAACACTAGTTACTGTCAGTATTTGGTATATATCGGACCTTTGTTTCTGTCTTTGAATTTCTTGGGGTTATCATGTTCACAGCAGTGGAATTTCTGAGTCAAAGAGAATAGACAGTTAAGGCATTACAGAAATGGTTGTACTGGTTCAATTTATAGCTCCATTAACAGTGTATTAGTGTACATGGTGGGTCAGTGTCTTCCTTCTTATTGACTTAACGTTCACTGGACTCCGAGATATCTGATCTCCCGAAGTACACAGAATAGGTTATAGCCAGAGAAAACTCAAATAGGACATATATCAATGGGTATGATAAATGAACCCAAAGCAATTTTTTTTCTTTCATTCTTAGTACACTTTCTGTCCTCTTACATCGTCTTTTTAAGTGTCCAGGGGGTAGAAGATGTAATTAATTGCCTCTAGATTCAATTTCTTAGGGTTCCATCTTTAAAAGGGTTTCTTACCACTGCTTTTGAGCCTCTAAATCTGTGTTCTCATAGGTTTCCAGTTTTCTAGACCATCTTGGGTTGTATGGAAGGATTTGCCAATTCTTTTGTCATGCCAGCAAGGAAAAGCCCTTTTCCATTCTAGGCCTTGGTCTAGCCTCATTTACATTTTCTTCCCCCAACTGACCTCTTTCTGATTCTTCTGAGTTTTCCCATCCATCCCATTCCTTTCTTTTTTTTATCAATCAATTGCTAAATAAAATATTTAAGCAGTGGGGAACAGCTGGGTTTTTTTCATCAATAAAGGAATTATTCCTTCTGAATAAGACTGCTCTACTTGGTGAAAAGCACATTCACACTCAAGTCCAAGTGGACAGAGGGGTGTGAAGCTGAAGGTTTCATCTCACGCCCTGCACACTGGCAAAGAGGGCAAAAAAAATCAGTAATTGTCAATATAGGAGGGTCTTTAAGAAGGAAAACACACTGACACACTAGATACACTAATATACTATTAGTGGGGCTATAAATTGAAGCAATGCAACCAAATCTGGAGTGCCTAAAGAAACTGCTCCCTCTAATTCAGAAATTCCACTGTGATAACCCTAAATCAGAAACAAAGACCCAATATAGACCAAATACTGCTAGGAATTAACACTATGTAACAAAGAACTGGAAACAAAGTAGAAACAAAGTAGAAACAGAATAGCTAGAGGAAAAAGAAACAAACTATAAAAATATAATGAGATACCATTGTGCAGTTAAAAATAATAAATGAGGAAGCTAAAGAACCATGGAAAGACTTACATGACTGGATGCAGAAATACGCAGAATCAAAAGAATAATGTGCAGGATGACAATAATATTAATGAAAAGACCACTTAAAGATCTTATCCTGGAGAACAAATAATAAAATATCCCTCTCCCTCCTCCCAGCAGAAAGGTGGACTTGTAGAAGAGAATGTCATATAGTTATCCAATGAAGTCACTTGTTGGATGTTTGTGACTATTTTTCTTTGTCACAAAGGAAGATAACCTGAAGGGATGGAAGGCTGCAATATAAAGAAAAAAAGGCATCAATAAAATTCATTTGTAAAATCAAAGAGGGAATTAAGTGGTTAATCAAATACACAATTGCTTTAAAGAACAGCAGCTGACAATGAGATTAAAAAGACAACTTCCTATTAAGTGCTGGGTCATGATAAGACATGCACAAATGGGACAGGTAAAGGTCTTGCCTATCCCTTCCAAGGTACCCTTTTTTTTTCTTAAAAAGGATAAGGAGAGTAGAAAGGTTCTGGAGGAAGGTAAAGCAGAATTGTTGTTATTCAATCATGTCTGACTCTTTGTGGTCCCATTTGGGGTTTTCTTGGCAAAGATACTGAAATGGCTTGTCATTTCCTTCTTCAGTTCATTTTACAGATGAGGGAACTGAGGCAAACAGGGTTAAGTGATTTGCCGAGGGTCACGCAGTTAGTAAATGTCTGAGGCTGGATTTGAACTCAGAAAGGTAAGGATAGATTTGAAATCATGAAGATGAGTCTTCCTAACTCCAGGCTTGGCGCTCTATCCATTGTCTCACCTAGCTGTCCAAGGTAGAATTAGGCTTCATTTTTAGGACTAACAGGTGAATAAAGGGAAGGAAAGGACTAAGCATTTATATAGTGTCTACTATGTGCCAGGCACTGAGCTAAGCACTTTTATAAGTATTATCTCATTTAATTCTTACAACAACCCTGCAAGGTAGATGCTGTTATTATCCCCATTTTACAGTTGAAGAAACTGAGGCAAACAGAGGTTAAATGACTTGCCCAGGGTCACACAGCTAGTATGTGTTTGAGGCCAGATCTGAATTCAGGTCTTCCTGACTTCAGGTCTAGTACTCTATCCATTGTTCAACCAGATGAATAAAGCTTTTATGACTTTAAACAAAGTGAGTTTGCATACCTGATCTAGAAAGATTCTCACCATCCTCACACTCTAGGTGGAAATACAATAGAAGAATGTCAGGGAAGACTGTGCCTATGTATAACAGGAGTAGATAAGTACCTTAAAATGATATGATTTGAAGACTTTAAAGGAAAGACTCACCTGCTGCTAAATATCTCTCTTACTTTTTTCTGAAATTCTGCCATAAAAGTTTCATTTAAGGTTAAGTCTTAGAACCTCCAAGTGTCCTTTGTTAAAACGCAAATACCAAGAATTAGAAAATTCATTTCAAAAAATTCCTCTTTCACAGAAAGAATGAGACACGAGAAAAAATACCTTTCAGGAAGAAGAAGAAAGCAGTTTAATAACAGCTAGCATTTATATAGCACTTTAAGGTATGCAAAGCACTTTATAAATATCTCATTTGATCCTTAACATAGCCCTGGGAGGTAGGAGCTATTATCATTCTCATTTTATAAATGAAGAAACTGAAGCAGGCTTGCCCAAAATTAGACAAATAGATTTGAATCTAAGTTCAAATCCCTAAAAGTCAAACCCTCCTCTCTCTGAATCAGGTCTTCTGATTCCAAGTGATCAATGCCTCCAAGCAGTTCTCTAAAACAGAGAGACAAAACTAATCTGCCTTGGTAGAAAAGGGTCCTCATCAGGACCTCCCTATACTTTTGAAATCACAGTGCCCAGAAGAAAAAAAAAAAGTGGAGAAAGATAATGCACCTGATGCAAGCAAACTACCTGTGCAGGGGAGATGTCTGGGTAGCCAGGAGGCAACATGACGGCCCTGGGGCTGAACAGGCAAATGAGAAGCTACCACAATTATTACTGAGTAAAGGCTGTTTCACTCCTGTTTTTGTATCTTCAGCACTTCATACAGTGTCTGGCACATAGTAATCACTTAATATATGCTTCTTGTTGTTGATAATTTCTCAGTTTTGCCAAGAAACTAATCCTGATTTTAGTTGGTGGGGAAAGGAAGGCCTGGAGGACCTTCCTTGCCATGCATTACCCTGAAATTATAGTTTGAGAGATTCAGAATGATACAGTGAAAAGTACACTAGGCTAGGAGTCAGGAGATCTGGGTTACAGCTCTGACTTTACCATTACTCACTGTGTGACCTTGGGAAAGTCAATGTTATGCTCCGAGTCTCAGTTTCCTCCCCAATATTTAGGGCATTAGCCATTTCACAGGCAGTTTGGTAACAGCAAGGGACAGGAAAAAGTATTTTTACGTAAAGAAGAAATAAATCAACTTGAGGGGAAATGTAAGGCAACATTTCTTTCATAGGTAAACAGCTTGGTGGCTGAAAGAGGCAGAGTGTAAGCTTTTATTTAATTTTTTAAGTGCTAAAAATCCATATACAAAGAAACAGCCTTCAGATAAGAGGTGAACAGTTTGGTTGCCAAAAGAAGCAGAAAATGAACTTCTGCATAAATAAAAAGGATTAAATCACCTTGTAAAAGATGAAAGAAGATGTCCCTTTTGGATGTGAAGCATTTGGTGACTGAAAGGGACAGAAAAGTTACTTATATAGTAAAAACTTTGTGCAAGTATAAAGAAAAATAGGTTTCAGAGATATGGAATGTTAAAAGGACTGAGGAAAGTCTGAGGAAGTAGGCATTGTGATCTTTTAGATCATTTACATATAACATTTATGGCTTAAGAAGTTAAAACACAAAATGATGGATCTGTTTGGAGTCTACGAGATGATTAAACAAGGGCTGTTGGTTTTTAAACTAACAGAAACAGAAGGGCAGGAAAGTCAAACATTTTTACCTCTAAGGGGAAGGTGAGTCATTGAATATCAGGAACATCTGGTTTGAAAGACTGAAAGTGGTAATAAAACTGACAATGAACATCAGGGCAAAAAGAGAAGAACTCAGTAAGGGACAAAAAAAGCCAGCTTTGATTGACCCGTATGAGCACAGTGGTCACCAGAGGATACCTGTGTGACCAGCAAGAGGGGAGGCAGCTAGGTAAAACAGTATGTAGTGTGTTAGGCTTGGAGTCAGAAAGACCTGAGTTCAAATTCTGCCTTTGTACACATAGTTGTGTGATCTGGGTAAATCACTTATCTTCTTTCAGGATTATAACACCACACCCTTCACAGGGTTGTGAAGATCAAATGAAATAATGTAGGTAAACTGCTTTTATAAACATTTAAGTGCCACATAAATGTTAATTGTTGCTGTTACTCATTATCAACTGCTAGTTCCTAATGGTCTGGATAAGGGCTCTGAAGCACATTGGGAAAAGGCTGAATTGCTCTCTACTGCCACCTACAGTTTCACAAAGCTGAATTCCTTTGGAGGAGCCTATTGTTCTCTGCTTCTCTCTCTGGTTTGTGAGAGGAAAAGAGGGAAAGAAATACAGGCTTTCCAGCTGATTTGTTGGATCAGGTGGTTGACCATACAGAATCCTGGTAGTGAAAAGCTGGCTGGGCTTATCTGCGTTGTAAGAAGGAGCTACCTTGATGGGACTTAATGGGACCTGCTAGTCATAGCTAATACAATAGCATAACACTTCCTCAGCACCCTCTTAAGGATGATGGTGAATTAAAAGAGCTGGTCACTGCCCCATCATTTTGAGAGGAGAATAAAAAAGGATTTGTCCATCAGTAGATTTGCCTATAAAAGGAACAGGAGAGCGGAAAATGATCTTCTTGTGGTGCAGCTATTCCTGAATAGGCCTGCAGTCTAGAATTGTGAATTACCCCCAAGTACATGAATTTTCTTCATTCTTGTGGCTCCCTGCCAGGTTTTTGCAAGTATGTGCCTATTATCCTCCATAGATGTTGAGTACATTGATGGGAAAGTGTGACCTCAATTTATGTATGAACTATGATCATTATAATTATTCCTGCATTAATTTTCCTTAATTTCTCAATTTTTTCTATAAATTTCTAAATCTATAATTTATTTTTTTTACTTTTGTATTATTAAACAAATGATTATGCTTAATATCCAACAATCCTTATATGTGTCTGGTCTTGTGAAAATAGAAATCACGCTGGTAGGGGCTCCATTCCAACACACACAACATAGTTATTCTTAGGGTCCTGAGAGAACTTGAGTGCATCAATGTAGTGGCTGGTCCTTCTATAAGAACCTGCCAGTATGAGGGCATGTTATAAGTGAGCCAACCCAGAAAGTAAGTATGGAGGTCCACACCAGCATGCATGTCCCATGCTAAGGGTTATATTGTTAAGGGCTGTACTATGTCATACATTGCATATGCAAGATCACTGAAACAGGGAATATCTAAGGACCTTTTCAGTTCTGAAATTCTATTTTTTTTCTACTCATCCTCTTTCTCATTGATGAGTAGAAGCTATTATCTTGCTTTACTGTTGGAAACTGAGAGAGAACAGGTCACATAAAAGCTTAACTTATCAGTCAGGCAATCATCTGTAGTTACAGTTAAACCAGATATCCATCTGAGAGAGAAATCAAGGTGATTACTGGGACAATTCCACTAGCCTACACCAACCTTTAAAATATTACTTATGCTTGGAACAACGATGTGAATGAATACAGGAGAAACAGAACTCAGTCTTTCAATCAATCGATAAACATTTATTGATTTACAGGCACACTGTATCTATTGAGATCACACTGTGCTAAGCAGTAGGGACACAAAAAGACAAAATACAGTCCATGCCCTCAAAGAGCTCCCAATCTAACAGGGAAAATAACAAGCAAACAACTATATACAGGATAAAGAGGAAATAATTAACAGAGTGAAGACATTAGAATTATTAGGGGTTGGGAAAGGCTTCCAGTAAAAGATAGGATTTTCAGTGGAATTAAAGGAAGCCAAAGGAAGTTTTCCACAAATCCTGCTTGTCAAATAGTTTGGGGCACTTTATACATAGTCTGGTCCTGTGTGTGTTTGCACATGTGTGTTTGTATGTGTATGTGTGTTTCTAAATTAATCTGAGACCTTATTACATTTATGTAAGGGGCCCAGTCCTATATTACAGGTGGCAAGAGACAGGGCTAGCTCTGAAAGAGTTGTGAAGTAAGAAAAGCTGGCCTCAACTGCCCCCATCTCACCTTCCTAAATCATACACAACCTCTTCGGCCACAAGTATATTCGTGTAGCATAGGTTTCTCCTATCTGGAATAGAGATCTAATAAAGTCATAGACACCAAGGGCATTATTAGGGACTGAGTGTTATCTCTCTCAAAAGCATTTGCATTTAAGAAGGCTATGTTGTAATAGTCAAAGGAATTAATCCCTAAGGTTATAATGTTAGCACTGGGAGAGAAGATATTTCTAAGTGGGTTGCTTTTTTGGCTGCCCTTAAATATTAACATGCAAGGTATCCTATTTGCCCCCCTCTGTATCAGGGTTTATGCATCAGTTCTATGGAGACAAATGAATTCAAGATTTTCTTGGCTTTTCATTATAAAAAATGAAGGACCTAGCTCAGGCCCCTTGTTTCAGATGGGAATATTGTGGCCAAGATTTAAAGTGACTTGCCCATAGAAACATAGCAGTAAGTATTGGATCATGGATTCAAGCCTGACTCCAAATCTAGATCTCTTTTCATTACATTACGTCATTCCTCTCCCATATCCCCAAGCCACTAAACTGAATGGACTTGCATGGAGGCTACTTTTAGTTATTCTAAAATATACACATATAACAGGATAAATGTAACAACTGGTTGAAAAGATGTTTGGTGAGGAATGTAGAAGTAAAGGTCTCCTATTTCCAATAATAAAGAAAGAAAATGTCTAATGGATTCCCTCACTAATCCATCTCCAAAGCTCTGCAATTAGAACTTTTTAGACTCAACACATCTGCCTTACCTGATAACAGCAGCATCTACCTTCCAATTGCTAAAGGATAGTGATATGTATTTTTCCCCTTTAAATGATAACTGCTAAGTTATGTCCCAAGTAATCAATATCACTCTAATAACTCTGATGAATCCAAAGTTATTTATGCACAGAGAGGGGAAGGGAGGCTAGAGAAGGATAAAAAGGAGAATAAGAGGGAGAGGGGCTAGAAGAGGGAGAGAGAGATGCTTTGCTGAGTACACATTCCTTCACCGTGTAGTGATGTCTAGTGTTTGGATAGAAGTGTGGTTTGTTTTTTGGTGATGTTTTTTTCCTTAGCCCAAACAAGGGTACACCCACCCCTCCTTCCCTCACCCTCACATGCCCAGATTTTCTAGGGGCCAAAGAAACACAAAAGGTATTTTAACTTATCATCAGAATCGAAACTATCTCTTGCTGTCCCTACCAAGCTTAGAAGGGTGGCCAGAGGATAAATGAATGAACCGTTACCAGCTGAGCTGCCCTGGTTGGGAGCAGAGTGGGGTGGGCTTCTTCTTGGGGCAGAGTCATATCCAGCACTGAGGAAGCAAACAATCCTATCATGGTCTTTGTTCTTGTTAAATGTTTACCGAGTGCCCACAGCAGCAAGCCAAGAATGAGGCAGAATGCAACATTCACAGAATGTGCCTGATCCCTGGTTCACTGGTACCATTCAGGAAGACAGCAGGACATAAAGGAAATGGCACTGAATTTGAAGCCAAGCATTCTGGGCTCTCCACTAATCATTATCTATCTTGCCTTGGACAGTTTCTTTAACCTCTCTGTGTCTCAGTTTCCTCATCTATAAAATAAAGGTGCTAGAGATTAATAAAGGTCTAGACTAGACTTAAAAATCTTTATGGTCCTTTTATTCAAAACTCAGGATCTTGGGGAGGCTAGATGGTACAGTGAATAGAGCACTGGCCCTGGAGTCAGAAGGACCCGAGTTCAAATCCGGCCTCAGACACTTAACACACTTACTAGCCATGTGACCTTGGGCAAGCCACTTGACCCCAATGCCCTTCTTTTCCCCCTCCCTCCCCCCCAAAAAGGAAAGAAAAACCTCAGGATCCTACAAACAAAGCTGGTTGTAATCAGTCAGCAGCGGAGCAGCAACGGGGACCTGAAGTTTAAAACAGAACTGGGTTTGAACCCTGTCTCTGCTACTTATGGCTTTATTACCTTAAACAATTGATTTGTGTGAGGCTTTGTGGACCTCACTTCCCTTATGTGCAAAAGAAGTAGGTTAGACTGGATGATTTCAGAAGTCTCTTTTAGCATTAAACCTTACAATCTACTATACCAAACAACCAGTTTGGCTAATTGTTTTTAAATAGGATTAAGCAGTTCCTTTGGCAGCTCTATGAAGAAACAGCTTTAGCCAAGGGTGGATATTCTGTCAGAAAATAAAACAATTATCCAGAAAATTTGGCCCATAGAGACAGCTACTCACAACAGTCCAAGCTCAAACTCCTTTTCTTTCTTCAGCAGCAAGTTTTGATTTTTTCCCCCTGAATTGCCCAGATAATGTTCTTGGCTTTGCTGAGACATCCTTGGTGTTCAGGCCAAACATGAAATTGAGCCCAAGGGTGATGTCTCCTTTTCTAGTCAGGCTAAGGCGGCATTATCCCTGTTAAAGCCAAGCATATTCTTTTACAAAGAATCTGCTGTTCCCAACCAGGTTCTCATGAGATCTCTGTCAAAGCTTCAAAGAACAGGCCAAGATTTTGCCCAATAGAAGTCACTGGGCCTATGTAGAAAATACCAGAATCTCACTCTGCCTATTGTGAAACTATGCTTTAAATACATGCAACCCAAATGCCTTGTCATATACCTACTTTAAACACCAAGAAGTACCTAATAGTATTTTGTTTACTTGTTAAATCATGGTCACGGTAATGAACTAATATGTTGTCATCTCCCCCATTAGACTGTGAGATCCCTGAGAGCAGGAACCATCTTCGGCCTTTCTTTGTATCCCTAGAGCTTAGCATGGTGCTTGGTATAAAGTGGGTGCTTAATAAACGTTTATTTACTGATTGAATAGTGAAAACTTAGAGCCAGACGGGACATTATTCCATACACAAACACACTTACCCACCTGGTCACTTATCTAGAAAACATGAGGAGTTACCAAATCCCTGCCCTTCCTGGCTTCCCCCCTCACACAGTCCTAATTATTTTCTTCTGGCTGTGTGGGCTGCTCTTATGAATTGTGGAGATTAAATCAGGGTTTCGAACAGGAGCATTTGGAGTCACTAGAGAAGAATGATGCTTTAATGTGATAACCAGCAGCTCAGAGATGCCACAATGGGCAGAGGGAGCCTCACACTGTTGCCAGGAGAGATGGGCTGATGAACTAGTTTAACGAAGTGAGCAGAAGCCACCCAGATCAAGGGAAAAATGAACATCAATTAATAGGCAGTGAGTGAGGCTTTGATGATAATCAATGTGATCTTTTAGTCAACGGTAGGAAAGTCCTCCTCACTGAAGCCTGGAGGGGAAGAATCTATCAGTCACAAACATGCTGAGTTGGAGCATTTGTAATGTTTATGGTTCTAGTTGGTGCTATCCCTCCCTCCCTCTGGGATGCATGTTCAACAGGAGCCTGTGTTACAGGCACGTCTCATCTTGTTCCCTTTTAAAATCTCTCAAAGCCAAACAGACACCTCAACACAGATTACCCACTGGTTTCCTGCAACACTGGGAGCCTCATCCCCATGGAGAGTTCCAAACCTGTCCTGTTACAAACACTGACTTCTATAATCCCTACTTTGTGGGATCTCTTACACTTTAGAATCATAAGCAAGCTCCTTGAGAATGGGGGTGATTGGATTCTTTGTATTTGTATCTACAGTGTCTGGCAAATAGTAGGCATTTAAATCAATGCTTGGTGGGTGACTAGATTGATTATAGAATCATAGCTTGTCAAGAGATGGAAGGAATCTTAAGAAATCATTTACTCACTCCACTTTGCTTTACATATCAAGCAACAGATAAACAGAGAGACGAAATTCAATTTAATTCACAAATAGTATGAAACATCTACTTTGGGCCTGACTGGGAATGTAAAAGTGAAAAGGAAGTATTCCTTACCCTCAAAAAGCTTACAATCTTCTTGGGGAGAGCAATACAACAGAAACTTACATCACCATACCTTTCAGGTACAGTGTGCTAGAAGCAGAGAAGAGAAACATACAGTGCTCAGGGAAAATTTGATGGTGGAGAAAACACTTTCAGATGAGAGAATCAGGGAGGGTTTCAAGGCACCTCATATGAGCCTGGAAGTAAGAAAAGTCACTTGGCCAAGAAGAGGAACCAATCCCTGACTCCCAGGTCACTACTCTCTCTACCAAAGAGAATCTTGCCTTACTCAGTCGAAGAGTTGGACTGTCTATTACTGCATTTCTGTCCTCCCAATGATTATATTAGACCATTCCCTCCTTTAAAGTATCTTTGATCCAACACTCCCTTCAATGGTCTTCATATCGATCTTTGGCTCATAGGTCCTACAAGCATAAATACCAACCCATCAGTACTCTGCCCACTAGAGAGTTGCTTTTAATAAAAGCATTTGGGGGGGATGCTTGCCTGGAAATTGAGAATTTTACTTATGCTGACACTCACTCCCTCAATTCTCTTATTTCCCTCCTCATCTCCCTTTCTAATACCACCACCTCTGTGCTCACAGATGCCTGTTTGTCACCCAACTTGCTGTTAAACACAAGTCAGTTCGTGTGCCTCCCTACTCAAGGATAGTCAGCATTGTTCATCACAAACACACATTTTTGGGAACCCAACCCAAAAGAATGCAGCTTTATGGCCTTATGACACCTTTCTAAAGGACAGGGGTGCAAGATTAAAAGTGCCTTGACTTTTAAAGGTTTCCTCAAATCTAAAATCCCTTAGCCATTATGCTGTCCTCTATCAGAGCAACAGAGATGGCCACGTCCTTGAATCTGACAGATTGCTCAAGTCTTCCAAATAGGATTTGTTATAAGGGGAATGTCTCAACTCCCCATCATGATCCATTTCCAAGTGGAATGCTGTTCAGATGAGGAAAAAAGGGACTCACATGCAGAGGTGGGATGTGTTTATCTGATATTAAAGGGAGTATCCCTTTAAGAACTGGCCATGAAACTTTACAGTCCCCTGCATACCCACTCCACCCCATTTCCAAACTTCCATCTTTCCACTCTTCCCTCAGATAGGTCCTTGATTTCCTCATAAAGCAGCTCTGGGAAGCTTGGATTCTTCAAACCTGTTGCAGCACAACTGGAAGGCCATGCACATTCCTTCGTTTGAATTTCAGCCCATCTAGCTCTCCTCGTCTGCCCCTCTGCTCTCCCTCTCCCTCCTTGGGAAGAAGCACTGCCAAGATTCCCCCACCACTTTGCTTCATCTCTTCTCTCACAGAACCCCTCCCCAAACCATTCCACTGTCAACCTCATTCCACTACTCCCCATCTCCACACTGCAGCTTCCCTCCTCCCCTCCCACGGAAGCGGGTTGGACATGGTTCCCAGTAGAGTATGATGATAAATCACGAGGCTGGGCCTGGCCTTCTTTCCTCCCTCATCCCCCACCCACACAACCCCAAAGCCTCCACCAGGGCCACCATGTGTGGCCTCAGTGCTTCTAGCCCCAGGGATGCTGCAGAGTCTCCAAGTGGGTCCTTGAAGCTGAGGCAGTCCTTCCCCCTGTGACAATTGCATCTGCAGCCAGGGAGAAAGCATAGTATTTGTGGAGGGCAAAAAAAAAAAATCTGCTGGGAACCACAGAAGGCAGTGAAAAACCCGCTCTTTCCCTGCCTCCCCCAAACTCTAAACATTACTAAGGAATGTAGGAGACCATGATTACACCACACTCTTCTCCTGCCTGCCTACCTAAGGAAAATCAACTCCCAGACAGGATGTCCAATTAAATACCTGGAATTTTTCCTTACAAATCATCTTCCCCAAACCCTGCTTTCATCATGTCAAACTCCTACTCTTCAGCTTATGATGATTCTCTGTCACTTAGTCCATTGTCTATGTCCCTCTACAAGGACCTCCCTAATCTAGCCTTACCCTACTAAACCAGACTTGTTTTCTCCCACTGATTCCTTGATCCAAACCCTATACTCCAATCAAGCTAGTCTCTTCATCATCCCCAAACTTGTCATGCTAATTTAATCCCATTTCAACCTTTGGCTCATAGAGGTCCCTTGAATGAAATGCTACTCCCCCACCAACATACCACACACACACAGCTTTCCAGACATTCAAATTCAGTCTGTCCTTCAAGGTCCAGTTTATCTCCTCCCTCCTACAGGAAGCCTTGTTCAATCATTTCTAGTTCCCACTGACTTTTTGGGACCATATTTGGCATTTTCCCATCTGTTACAATGCAAAATTCTCCAATTATGTGAGTGTGTGTGCTCTTTAATAAGATAACCAGCTTGTAAGCTAAACCTTCTGGATGAATTCTCCTCGATGCCTACCACAGGGCTAACACTTACTATACATAATTTCAGATCGACAACCCATGTGCCCATCTGTTGTTCTGTGTGTTCTAGGTCTGGAATGGTTTTGGACAAAATGGGATGGATATTCCATCTCTCCCTTCTGTAAAAGGGCAACAATCCTTTCCCCCCTTTACTGGACCAGTAGGAAGGTGGTTGATGAACACCTTTCACCATTTAAGAAGGATGTTCTAGATCAGGGTTCCTTAGCCTTTTGGGTCATAGACCCCTATAGCAGTCTGGGAATGCCTATGGTCCTGTCTTCAGATTAATGTGTTTAAATAATTGCAGGAAATACTAAATTTCACTTAGAGATTAGCGAAAATAAAGTGGTGATTTTTTTTTCTCCATCCAAAGTCATGGAACTCCTGAAATCTATCCACAGATCCCTTCCCAAGGGGTTCATAGCCTCCCAGTTAAGAACCTCTGTTACAGATTATAACAATAATACCATCATGCCCTGCTTTAGAAAACCTAGGAGAAGAAGGATCAAATGAATCAGTCAAATGCATGAGACAGGGAACTCATACAAGGAGACTAGAACATGAGAGAAAAGGGTCCTGTGAAATCGTCTCGACCAATCCACCCTCCCATTTTACAGATGAGACAAATGAGACCCCAAGAGGTTAAGTGTCTTGCCAAAGGTCACACAGGTCAATGCAGGTCCTACAATTCCAAGATCAGTGCTTTTTTGGCAAGGTACCATGAATGCCTTGTTGTTGTGACTAATGTCTGATTCTTCATGACCCCTTTCAGGGTTTTCTTGGCAAAGATACTGGAGTGGTTTGCCATTTATTTCCTTCTCCAGCTCATTATACAGATGAAGAAACTGAGGCAAACAGGGTGAAGTGATCTGCCCAGGGTCACACAACTAGGAAATGTCTGAGGCTGGAATTGAACTCACGTCTTCCTGACTCCTAGCCTGGCACACTATCTACTGCACCACCTAGAAGTCCCCATAGTGCCTAATGATTGCCTCAATGGCACCTAATTGCAGAGATTATGCAATTAGGAAAAGATTCTTTTATTCTGCCATATTGTGCCATATGGGAGGAGGGGCAGAGCTAGAAATGTAACCCTTTACAGGGGGAAAGATGGTGATCTCTTTCCAAGGTATCTGACTGTGGTTTTATCTTGATAGCATGGAAACCAAAAAATGGGAAGAATCAGGCGAGCTCCTATGCATCCACCCTCACACATACACACACACACACACACACACACACACACACACACACACACACACACCCCATATAGAGTAATTTGAATAGGTCCAGGAAGATTCTCCATGGCTTTAGATATCTCCCCCATTTGCGAACCAGTCTAAAATCCCAGTTTTCCTTTGGATTCATTTGAGCTAACACATTATAAAGATATTATTAGTCATTACCAGCAAGGATTTAATTTTATCAGATTATCTATCAGGACCCTGATGGTACAGAATATAGAAAAAATAAATCTAGGTAAAAACAAATTGGGGAAAGGAAGGGGGCAGGGATGGCATGAGTTCTTAAATAGAGAACACATGTCAAAGCACCACGAGTGCCAAGGTCTTAGTTATCTTTGTACTGTCTCCCACACCCATCACTGGCCACTGCTAGACATAGGACCACCACTTTCTAGCTACAAGTTATAGATTTTGGAGTTCATTGAGTTCAGTCCCTTCATTTACAGAGTCAGGAAACTGAGCCACCAAGAGGTGCAGGGACTTGCCCAGGGTCAAACAGCTAGTATCTTTTCTTTTTCTCTTTTTGGAGGGGGGAAGGCAGGGCAACTGCGTTTAACAGACTTGCCTAAGGTCACTCACCTATAAGTGTGTCAAGTGTCTGAGGTCGGATTTGAACTCAGGTCCTCCTGACTTCAGGGTCTATGCTCTATTCACCATGCCACCTAGCTGCCCTTAGCTAGTAAGTATCTTAATCAGGATTTGAATTCAACTTATCCCAACTTCAAATCCTACACTCTACTTCAGAACCGAGGGTGATCACCATAATAAAAGTTCACAATTATACGGCCTTAAATTGATTTACATAAATTGTCCCATTTAATCTTCACAACACCCTTATGAGCTAAGTATTGAAAATATTCTTATCCCTATGTTAGTTTCAGGGACTTGTCCAAAGTCAAACAGCTAGTTGATGCCAGAGCTAGAACTTGAATGAGGTCTTTTTAATTAGGTCTGTTCTTCTCACTGCATTATTTTACTACCGTGTTTCCCCAATAATAAGACACTGTCTTATTATTTTTTTGGACAGAAAAACACCAGAGGGCTTATTTTCAGGGGAGGGCTTATTTTAATGAACATTGACAGCAATTTTAATAAACAGGTAAATGTGAACAAAAAAATGTACCTTTATTCAATAAACAAATCACTGGGGAAGAAGAGGATGACGCGCTCACTGCTGCAGCTCTGATTGGATGCAGCTCGGAGCTCGGCGTGCATTTCACCGAGGGGGGCACGGTGCATACAGAGGGTACCGTAATGTAGCGTGTAGCGCAGGGGAATCACCTTCACTACAGTAGCAATCTCAATAGGGCTTATTTTCGGGGGAGGGCTTATTTTAGAGGAATCTTACACAGTAAGGGGAGGGCTTATTTTCAGGATAGGTCTTATTATCGGGGAAACATGGTACCTCTGCGCTTAGATGCACAGTACACTTTTGCTGTTTTGCACCAGACCTGTGACTTCATTGGTATAGAAGTAAACTTCCTTTCCACAGTGGCACAGTGAATAGAGCATTGGTTAGAGAGTCAAAAAGACCTGAGTCCAAATCCAGTCCAAGACACTACCTGTGTGACCTGAGGAAAGCCAATTGGTTTCCTCAGCTATAAAATGGGGATAATAACACTACTTCCCAGGGTTGTTGTGAAGATCAGATGAGGCAATATTTGTAAAGTGCTTAAAATCCCTGGTACATAGTAGGTGCTTAATAAATGTTTGTTTCTGTGCTTTTTCCTTTGCCTATGTCTTTATCTATAAAATGAGGATAATGATAGCATCTATTACACAAGGTTGTTGTGAGGATCATCTCTGTGAACATAGATGTAAGCTTTGCAAACTTTAAAGTCTTATTAAATGCTGGCAATAATAACGATGATGATAATGATTATTAGGAAACTCACTGCCAAAGCAAGTCTGCCCCTGCTCTGCAACTTAACAGTCATAAAGGGTGGCCTGGGGCACTGAGAAGTTAAGTAATTTGTCCAGAGTCACACAACCAGTATGTGGACATTTAACAAATGTCTGATGAGTGAATGAACGAATGAGACACTGAACAGTTTTAGCCAGAATCAGTATGTAGACACTCCTACCACACTCAGACACTCAAATAAAGTGGCAAAAGAAATACAGAGAAAAAGGGAAAAAGCAAAGGTGAAAAATAGGAATAAATATGGTGCAGGGCTAGTTAGGAACATGCAATGAGCAGGTCAAACCATCATTTCCAAATCTCTTAGACCCCAGAACCCAAATTGATTAGTGAAATTAGCTCCTCCCTTTCACATAAGCACCTCCCATTCTGATCTCACCCTTTTTCATCCTCCCCCCCCCATATATAAGATCACTTATTGTCAGCATAATCTTCACTCTTTCTTGAAGAAAACTGTGCATCTAACAACCAAAATCTGGACATTATAGAAGAAAGACCCAAATCCCCACGTAGACCATTTTAATTAGACCAGGTACCGGAGGGAATTTCATCTTAAGTTTCACTGGCTCAATTTCCTTGAAGTTCAAGGTCCCCAATTCAAGGCATACACCCATTCACTACTGTATGATGCCAGCTTTCTCATCCTCACTGCATCACCTTCATGGGAAAGAAGGAGATGAAACAGTTATTATTTCCCTCCTCTTTAAAGATGAAGTGCTTTTCCCCAGAAAGGCAAACTATCCAGTCCACAGTTTTAAACTCCTGATCCTGAGCCTGGGTCCAACCAACCAACTCTCCCAGAATGGATTTCTTCAGCTACTACATTGGCCATGACCCAAGTTGAGGAAGCCAATTAAAGAAAGCAGTGTGGATACCCCGATAAAACAACTGAGAGACACATGGAAGCAAGTAGTTATCAAAGTGGACTCAGGAAGACCTTAGTTCAAGTTTGACCTCTCACTGGTATTAGCTCTGTGACCCTGGTCATCTCCACAGGACTTTGGATACCGTGCCATAGACCCTTCTGTGCTCCAGAAGCTCACTGTACTCTTTCACCTTGGATGTACCTCCATTTTGAAGGAGGATGCCCAGGGCAACCATGTCTCCATCCTCTTCAGGCTGCCTCTGACTCAACCCCACAGATCTTGGTTTCCAGTGATCTTTCCCTTTCGACTCGTCTTTACATGCTATCTTCTTCCATTAAAATATAAACTGCCTAAAGGAAGAGACTTTCTTTGTGCTTCAGTATGTGTTCTAAGAACTCGACACAGTGCCTGGCACATAGCAAATGCTTAATAAATGTTGACTGACTGGCTGATCTGCTATTAATTTCAATGGTGATGATAAATATAATAGAACAGAACAGTCTTATGATGATTGAAGAACCAGAATGAGTAGAGGAAGACTACGAATACTGAAGGGAACAAAAATGGGGGTTTGGGTTGTTGTTTAGCTGAAATGGGAAGATTAAAAAGGGACAGAGGTGTTGCTAGGGGATGGGGGTGGGGTGGAATAATAGCTATAAGAAGGCTGAGCTACTCCATTATTTTTTTTTTCTTTTCCAAGGAGAAAGAACAGAAAAGGAGAAAATGAAATGGTTATCAGAGATTGGAAATGCAAGATAATTAAGAAGATGGGGTCAGGCAACATTTCGCTTTCCTCAGTGAACCCAAGTCACCAGACCTGGATGAGCAACATGATAGGGTATTGAAAGAAGAAGCAGGTGCCACTGTGGGACTATTAGTTGGAGGTATATTGGAAAGGTAGAGGAGAACCAGAAAAGTGAAACATCTGAAGAAGGGCAAGTGTCATCCTCATTCCCAAAAGAGGAAAGAGAATGGAATCTCCAAACAATGAACAGGTGAGCATGAGCTCTGTTCCTGGTAAAGTTACAAAATGTGTTATTAAAGACATTATTTGTGCACACCTTGTAATGATCACTTAAAACTGGTAAGGTTTTATCTAGAACAGGTCATGTCAGGCTATATGCGTGTGTGTGTGTGTGTGTGTGTGTGTGTGTGTGTGACAGAAAGACTGAGACTCAGAGACACAAGAGGAAAGAGGGAGACAGAGAGAAGGAGGAATGGGAGGGAGAGGGAAAGAGAAGGAGGAGTTAAAGGTCCCTATTGACCATCTAGTTCAATCCCTCATTTTATAGATGAAAAAAGTGAAGTACTTAGTACTTAGTTACTACAATCATGTATTTGTATTTAGTGTTTTATGATCTGTAAAGAAGCAGCATGACTTCAAGGATAGAGCCTAGAGGGCTGAATCTAGAACCAAGAAGGCCTAGTTTCAACTCCAATCTAACTTGGTGCCTCTGGGCAAATGATTTAATCTTCCTTTAGGCAGCTCTCTAAGACTCTAAATTGCAAAATTACAGAGAAGTGGGGCAGCTAGGTGGTGCAGTGAATAGAGCACCAGCCCTGGAGTCAGGAAGACCTGAGTTCAAAACCAGCCTCAGACACTTAACATTTACTAGCTGTGTGACCTTGGGCAAGTCACTTAACCCCAATTGCCTGGCCTACATCCCTTAAAAAAATCATTTATAAAAAGGTGTGGCTGGGTGGTGCATTGAATAGAGCACTGGCCCTGGAGTCAGGAGGACTTGAGTTCAAAACCATCCTTAGACACTTATCACTTAACTAGCCATGTGACCTTGGGCAAGTCACTTAATCCCAATTGCCCTGCCTCCCCCCTCCAAAAAAAGCACACACACACAAAAATTACAGAGACTCATCCAACCTACATTGGTAGAGGGAGTTCCCGCATCCAGACACTCTCTACACTGATTAAATCATAGGTACACACCCCAGGTCTCCCTCTCCCCACAGTCTATATAAAAGTGCTTTACATCCATTGAATGTGGAAGATAGTATATGTATCATTATTAATACCCTCGCTATTTTACAGATTCAGAAAGTGAGGTTCAGGGATGTAAATGCATTGCAAAGAATCACACAGCTAGATATGGTCAGAACTAGGCTTCCAGCCCAGATCTCCTATTCCAGGTCTAGTGCTCTCTCAATGACACTAAAATGTGTCAAAATGTATTTTAGCAACCCCATAGTATTACCATTTTACGGAAGAGGAAACTGAGTCTTGGATGGGAGAAGTGCCTTCGCCCAGAGTACACAGGTGCACAAAATCAAGATCTGGTGAGATGCTTAAGTCCCTGATCTATGCAGCAGTTAGACTCCTTCATTCAAATGTCTTATCTTCCCCCCAAATCCCCATTGTACTCTTAGTAACTTACTAAACATAAATGTCCAGTCAACTTTTGAAGCTAATCACAGTTGCCATGCATGAGAACACAGCCAACTACATCTATGGAGGATGTGCCTTAAGGAAAAAAAAGTTAAGATTATATAAATAACACTAGCAACATGCAGTATAATTATTAAATGTTGTCATTTTGGAAGAAAATTAATTAGCAATAGCTGTAGCTGTCTTGTGTCTGCTTAAGCAGCGTGCATCTCAATTAAAATTTAATTGCAACAGCTTCCGACGCAGCAGGTTAAAACCGCTGCAAATGAAGAGATGGCTGATCACTACACAAGACTTAAATTGGTGTCTAACGAAGGAGCTGTGGAAGAAATCGAGGGGGGCATGTGGAGGGAAGTGAAGGGGAAAAAGAGTAGCTGCCAGCATACTGATGCAGCTTGTGACCACCGTGATAAGGACAGTCTCAGTGCTGAAGGCTATCTTCCATGCTCAGCTTTGCCAAACTGTGGTAGCTTGGATTGGAAAATGTGTTCTCTCTTAGGAAAATGATCTTTACTGGTCAGTTTCCTCAATATCCAACTATGTATCAGGTGAGATCTCAGGATTTCAAACCCTATCTTTGGGTATGAAGGACCAAGAAATGGACTCTCTGCCAACATAAGACAGGAGTGGATGGGGTCCATCCCAGCCTCCCTATTCTTAGAGAATGAGTTCCAGAGATCCCAGTCAACAGACAATCAGGGTTGCTCAGACAACCAAAACAACATAAAATTCTTCAGAGAGCAGCCCCCTTTTTCTCCAGAGCATTCCCTTTTTCTAGAGTTCCTGGAATTCTTCTGATTAGATCTAGGAGATAGCCTCTTTCCAGTGCTGATAGGCTTCAAAGTTTCTCTCTTAACACCTGCTAATCTCCCTTTAATAAGAAATCAAGTCTGCACCCACTAGCAGCAGGAGCAGTCATAGCCATGGGGAAATGAAAGGTCTGGGCCTGGGACAGCCCAGGGAGGAGAAGGCAGCCAGGATCTTCCCAAATTGAATCCCAAGAATCTAAAGGGCTTTTGTGTCTGTTTCATCTGATGCCCAGAGCCCCAGCCCAGGCCTATCACTAAGCATAGACTCTTTGGGCCCCACATGATACATGTATGCTTTTAAGTTTGCCAAAATGCTCCTGGCCCTTTCCTTGACAGCAGCAGACCAGAAAGACTTTTCTTTCTTTTTTTTTTTTCCTTCAGAAAGGCAAAAGAAAAAACCAAAAACTTCATGATGCAACTCTAAATTGTGAATTATGTGCTCTATGAACAATATAAAACATACCTACCTCCAACCACCTTTTCTGATCAACATGAGAAACTCACCCCCCACCCACTAACCCATAGCTCAGGCCCATTCAACAGTCCAGGCACCTTCCTATTAGCTAACCGTAATTAGCTGTAGGGTGCTTTTTAAAAATACCACTCTAATGTCAAAACTCGATGCGCTCTCTCCCACTCTTCCCCAAGATTCCAAAATTGCCTATTTTTGTATCTAGGTCTGAGATCCAATGTTATCTTTGCCTTATAAGCAAGGCCATCATGGCCACAAGGCGTAGAGAGCTCTTCTGCTGTGGGTAGCTATGAAGTCATCTGCTTGAGGGGAAGATGGGGGTGGGAAGATACAACCCTGGCTGCAAGTCTTGGCAGGCGGGGAAGGGAGGAGCAGAGTTCCGACCATCTGGTTACAGAAGAATATAAACTCCAGTACAACCTCTGGCTTATCCTACCTTTGCAGATTCCCCTGCATTGTGACCCCAGCTAATGGAGTTCAGAAGTAACTACTCTTAAAAGATAGTGACTCAGTCTCCTCCCTCGCAATGACTAAATCTGCTTCACTGTGAACCTTGGTAACATCGACTTGGACATTCCCACCAGGTCTCTTGTTGATGGAGTGGGGCAGGTCATCTAACAGACATCAGGAAACAGAGATGCATTCTGTCTCATTTTGGGGAAATGTATTGCCCCATGCAACACAGAGCTAAGGAACTCATACACACATTTTTATAGTCTGTACCATATAATCTAACACCAATTTTACTCTACCTTTCTCCATTTTGTTCTAGAGGTGATCCTGTGTTCTCAAAGGATCATAAAATGTAATAGCTGGAAGGCACCTCAGAAGCCATCCAGTCCAATCTCTTCATTTGGAAGAACAGTAACTTGGATGCAGGAGAGTTTGCCTATGGCCAGACAGTTAATATGAGTCAGAAGTAGGATCTGACCTCAAGTCCTTGGACTCTGGCGTCAGTGCTCTTTCCATCGAAGCACAAACCTAGTAAGATAGGTCCCACTAAGTTTCAAAGGCTTCGAATGGGATTCAGACATCTTTAAAAAACATCCTGAGTTAGTATGGAAAGTCTTAGCAGCAAAAGACTGGCCTGGACACATGAGAAAGAGCCGCAAAGGCAGAGAGGGGTTACAGACTGGAACTTGGCCTGGCTCAGATGACCTGGTTCAAATCCTAGAATCCATTCAGGTATCTGTAAAAGAAGGGGACTGAACTGAAAGACCTCAGAGGTCTCTTCCATTTCTAGATCTGTGAACCGCTCTAACTGGATGATTATTGTTGTTTAGTCATTTTCAATCACATCTGACTCTTTGTGACTCCATTTGGGATTTTCCTGAAAAAGATATGGAGTGGCTTGCCATTTTTCCTTCTCCTGTTCATTTTATAGATGAGAAAACTGAGGCAAACAGGGTTAAGTGACTTGCCCAGAGTCACACAGCTAGTAAATGTCTGAGATTAGATTTGAACTCAGGAAGATGAGTCTTCCTGACTCTAAGCCTAGCACTCTATGCACTGTGCCATCTAGCTGCTCCTGTGTATAATTATGCAAAGTCACAAAACAGTCTGCCCGATACTGTTCATGTGTGTCTTGTCTTTCTAACTAGGCTTCCTTATGATGAGGGCTTATGCCTTCTTCTGTTTTCTCACTTTGCCTAACACAGAGATCCACACAGTAGTAGCTGCCCAATCCATGTCAGGTGTTGCTGCCAACTTTGTCCACCCAACTGGTTTGGGCTATAACTTCTGGAACAGGCTTCTCTGTCCTATCTCTGTGCAAAATTATATAGAGACTTAAAACCACACACACAGTAAAAAGATGAGCAGGCCAAGTACATTTAGCTAAGCAACTTTCCCCAGATGTTAGGAATAAATTGCATTTTTTTTTAAGTTGAGGCAGGGTGAAACAGGAGAAAGAGTCCGAGAGTTGGTGCCAAGAGGCCTGAATTTGAATCTTGCCCCTGCCCATTGGTTGCTAAATTACCATGAGAAAAATCACTTAACCTCTCAAAGCCTCAGTTTCCTTATTTGGAAAATAAGGATAACAACACGTGTATGACCTAACTCAAACTTTTGGGGTTAAAAAAACACTTTAAGCAACCTAAAGTTCAATATGAACGTGACTTATTATTATTAATAATAGTTCTGGCTTCCCGGGAGTTCCTCTTTCTGTCAGTCCCTGGATATGAGCTAGCTCTTGATTTGGCGATGATCATTGTTAAGGTGTTGGAAAGAGAGATAAAGAGGGAAAAGAAAGGCAACAATTAATTTTGCCAGCAGTCTCTATATCTTGAAAGAATCCTATCCAGCCCAGAAACACCAAAAATCGACTCCCCGTTGCATCCAACGGTTCTAGCAAACCTTTGCGGATTCATTACACCTTACTTCCTTCATACACTCTCCATTCTTGCTCAGTTGCCCTACTTGCTATTCCTAGTACACAGCAAACTAACTCCTGTATCAGTTGGAGACTTTTCTCAGAACAGCCCCTTTCCCGGAATGCACTCTCTCCTCATCGACACCTCTTAAAATCCCTAGCTCCCTTCCTCCGTCCTGTAAAATGAAGGGCTGGACTTAATGGTCTCTAAGGATCCTTCTACCTCTCAATGTATGGTTCTATGATCTCAGGTCTTACCTCCTACATGAGGCCTCTCATGCTGCTACAGCAGAAAGCGTCCCGCCTGCATAGTGCCTTGGATTGGCTTTGCATAGATTTTGTATTTACTTATATGTGTACACATTTCCCTCCTGCCCCTTCCCATAAGTTCCAGAAGGGGAAGAATTGTTTTCATTTTTGTTTTGTATCTCCAGCACCTGGCACATAAGAGGCATTTAATGAATGGTGATTAATGCCAAGTCCAGCACTAGACAACTTTTATACCAAGGGAGCAGAAGACAAGGCCCTTGCTTTGTGAATAGGAGGTTTTTAGAGTTGTGTGTTTATCATTGTCTTCATTCTGTAGTTGAGCAACCACCTCCAGTTACTTCCTAGAAATTTTAATTTCCAAACATGGAATTGGGGATATGGGGGTCTGAGATGACAGATGAGTTGTCAGAATACACAGAGTGACACAGATTTGAGTATTTGGGCAGTTAAGGATATGCATGTTTAGGTATATGGATTCAGTGGAAAGAAGCAGGGTTGAAAATGTGGAGTTTAGAGACGCCTGGGTTGGGAGTATGGGAGATTTGGGGATATGGGGGTTAGGAGTAGGTAAGGGCTAGGGATTTAGGGATGCAGGAATTTGGGGATATGGAAGTTTGGGATAGGGAGGTTTGGAGGAAATCAGAGCTTAAGGTTTGATGTCCTGGGACTAGGTGATTGAAGGGAATTAAAAAAAATTTTTGTGGTCCCCTTTCACCCAAGTTCAGGGCTCACCATTTGACTGCAGAGCCCAGTGTATTCTGGGCTGCTCTGCATTTGGCCTCTCCCTGCTCCACATTCCTGATGGGAGGATTTCAGTCCCAGTACCTTTCAGCATTTCCACCCTTCCACAGATACCTCCCCTAGTCTGAGTGATTCTATGAGCTGAATATGCCTCTCCAAGGGGAGGAAGCAGGCAGTCATACTCCCTTGCTTAGATCAAATATCAAAAGGGTTGCAGACTCAGAGACATTCCCAGACATACCCCACAAAAATAAAGGTTTCTAAGGCTTCCAAGACCCAAAAACGACACACACAAAACCCCACCACTTCCATTGGTCACTAATCGGATTTATGTGGGCTACTCCTTCATTAGGGGCTAAAGATGCCCGGGCAGGAAGGATCCATCAAGACACATGGGACACAAAACCAGTTGCAGGTGTGTTTTTTAGTGATTTATGAAAAGACTCCTCCATTTTACCAGATATACACACACATACATACATGCGCATGTGTACACAGGCACTTCAGCTACAAATCATCTGTAGTTGTCTTATGTAACTGGAAAATTGGATTTCCTGGAATTCAGCAGTAGCACTAGGATTCCAAAAAGATGTTTACATTTGTTTCTGTGGCAGCAAGACCCAGTATTTAAACTGAGTCAACTAGGGTTGACCCCTGGGTGGTATTTTCATCTGCTGAGGATACCCTGGTTTGGCTTTTGATCCCAGGGTGACTTAGGGGACAGTCACCTGGATTTCCAATCAGGAGAATTCCCACATTGGGAATTCAGTCTTCCCATTGGCAAAATACAGAGATCATCACTTGGTACCAACCTGCTTTCCCAGTTGGAACTAAACTTGAATGAGGTTAAGCCTTCTGAATGAGGTCAGGCTGCACAGATGAAAGATTTTCATAGGTTAGGGCTAGCAAGGGGCCTTAACTATCATTTAGCCCTTCCCTTTTTCCTTTTATAGTGGAGCCCAGAGCAGGCATTCGACTAGCCTAAAGTCACACAGCTAGAAAATAGTATAGCAGGGAATCAAATCCAGGTCCTGAGAATATAAAATAAGCGATCTCTCCACTACACCATGATGCCAAATTTCCAGAATTAGAAACTCATTGAAGAGGGACCGATACCTGAGCAGCACATAGACCCAATTTACCTTTCACATTCTTTCTGTGTGTACTGGAGGAAATGGAAGAAAGAGTTCCCTGGCTGCCTTCTGGAAACCTATGTGTTTGAAAGGGGCCTCTGTTGACCCTGATCGTGACATCATCAGAATAAATGTGTAAGCTACAGGCCTGAGCAAGAGGAAGAGCTGTACTAGGTGGGTGGGGATGAGCTCATTCAACCACACGAGCTTCTCTGAACTCAGAGCAGATCCAGCAGGCACTGAGGCTCAATGAAGAGATATGTTATTTATTTATTTCTGCCTCCTTTTTCATCCTCTGGTGACTCTGTTTTTCCAAACACCAAGGACTGAGAGAATGTATAATGCAATGATACGAATCCAACACCTCTCACTGGTTTTTCTACATAATGTCCAGCATTTATATGGTGTTTTAGGATTTGCAAAGTACTTTGCATATGTTATTTCATTTGATGCTCTCAACAACCCTGTGAGGTAGGTGTTATTTACTAACCCTAATTTTGCAAATGAGGAAACTGAGGCAAGACAGGTTAAGTGACTTACCCAGGGTCACATAACTCATGAGTGTCTTAGGCAAGATTTGAACTCATTTTTTCCTGACCACAAATATGTTACTCTATCTACCTAGCTTCCTTATTAATTATGTCATAACATGGCTGGTTGCTCAGTGAGTTAGAAAATAGTGCTTATTAGGTCAAAGAAGTTGTTTCAGTCTCCATCTCTAGGCAGAAGTTATCCGGGTAATAGCTCTAGCCAGGCCTCCTAAATGTATGCTGTTGGCCAGAGGATTTAGCAAGTGACTAATTCATTTATTAAACAAATAGCTACCCCCATTATGTGCCTATCAACTAAAAAACGTTAACTAATTGCTTACAATGTGCATTTATTAGGGTTGGGACTGGACTAAGGGGAGAAGATACAGATGAATATGATGCATGGTCCCTGCTTTGAAGGAGTCTGAAGATACAAACATACAAAGATAAACAGGAGTAAGAGACTTGTCTGGTCAAGGCAAATCAGCTTCGTGTGTGGATGGTAAGTGTTCTGAGTTTAAAAGGGAAAGATTAAGATAGACTAGATGAGGGTGGGGTCAGATCAAAGAGGGCCTGGCTGGCTGCCCACTCTTGATCTCAATCAATGTGGCCTGGAACAACAGCGAAGTTTTCATGGAGAAAGTGGGACTTACATTGTACTTTGAAGCATAATGTAGAATTTGGAGAGTAGATGGTAGGACTAACATGATCATGGAATTCATGAAGATGGGGCACAATTTCAAAAAACAGACGGAGGTGATAGTTCCACTGTCCTGGACAGATCTCATCTGGAGTACTGTCTTCAGCTCCGGACATTATGATTTAAGAAAGACATTAATAAATCAGGGAGCATCCAGGAGAGGTCAACAAGGATCGCCTATGACATATAAGGAATTGAAGGAACTGGGCATGTTCAGCTTGGAGAAAAGAGGACTGGGTTGGGACAGGGGTAGTGGTGGAGGGTGGTGGCGGGAAGGGGCAGCAAGTTACAGTAACTATCATTGACTATTTGATGCAATGTCATATGGGTAAGGATTAGATTTTTGGCCGCTGGGGGCAAAACAAGGAGCTGGGGTGGAAGTTACCAAGAGGAAAATGTAGGCTTGATGAAAAGGACAATACATGTCCAGATGCAGAATGGGCTCCACCATGAAGGGCTAGTTTCTCCCTCCTTGGAGTTCTTCAAGCAGACGCTTGGTGGGTATGTTACAGTGAGGATTCCTGCTGGGTATGGGTTAGGTGAAATGGCCACTGATGTTCCTTCCAGGTCTCAAATTCCATAAATCTGTGATTCCAAGAGGAGGAAGGGATTTCCCAGAAGGTGAGACCATAAGCCAAAGAACCAGGGCAGGAATAGTTGGGGCATGATCAAGGACCTGACTGGAGAGGTCAATATGCATTAGAGATCCCAAGGAGGTAAGGTAGGCTATAAAGTATAGGGTCAGATCAAGGAAAGCTTTGAATGCCCATTGTTCATCTCAATCCAGGAAGGAACAGACCTGGCAAATGTGGAGGAGGGGAGACACAATCCATTGTTTCCCCTGCCCCCACACCAATTTGGTGAGAGTATTAAAAAGTTTAATTTCAATTACCTCTTTCTTGAAAATTACTAATAAAGCTTTGACGGAGATGTTATTTAATTTCCCAATTGGCTAGGAAACGAAGGGAACTGTAATTGTTTGACCTCTCTCACCAGGCAGCCAGACATGGGGAAGGGGGGTTTGCTCATCTGAGTACAAAAAAGAGTTATTTTCCCTAGTGAACTTTTTTTCTCCCCAATCATTAGATAGCACTACGAAGTAAAATAAAACTCTTCTCCATTCTCCACTCTTCATCTAGCAGCAACCTACCACCAGGATGCTTTGCCCTCTTGGTAGGTATGCTCTGGCAGCTTCAAGAGTCATTCACCTGTGCCTTCCTCTGCTGTAACTGCCACTTAGGTTTGAATAGACAACCTCCTCCCTGCTTTTTTTCAATAGTCACCTCATTTGTTTCCCTGCCTGAGGTCTCCAATCCATTCTCCTCAGGACGGTCAATTCATAGTCCTGAAGCATAGGTCCCATTCTGTTACTCCCTTAATCAATAAAGTCTGGGCACTCCCTATTACACTAGGAATAATAGTCAGTCAGTCAGTCAATAAGCATGTGTTAAGCACCTACTATGTGGCAGGCACTTGTAACAGAAATGGAAATTTGAAGATCTTCCCTGCCCTTTAATAAGTCTAAGGGAATTTGAAGACCTTTCCTGCTTTGAAAATAAACTCTGCCCCCAATAGGCTGAATGTAACCACATGGAGCCTGTGATAGGAGGAGTTTGCTGAAGGGCAGAGCAGAGGCCAGAGGAAACTGGGAATCAGAACAGCTAGATGGTGGGAGGAGAGAGGACAGCAGGCAAACAGACAGTTAGGCTTGTGAGTAAATGTTGGTTTGTGGGAAGGCTAAAGGATGCTGTGGCTCTCTGTGCTGCTGTAGCTTATTAACTTCTTTGCTACTATGATGGAATTGGCTTACTGGTTTGGGGATTCTCTGGTGTCTGAATAAATGTTTTTCTTGTGTCTTCTATATGGAGAGTCTACTATATTTTGTGATTGAGACCATGAAGGTATATTTATAGTGACCATGGTCACTGTGAATATTGCATTGGAGCTACAGCACTGTGCTAAACACTGGAGATACAAGATAAAAAAGACTATGTTAATCTAATAGGGGAGACAAACAAACAAATACATACAAACAAGCTATCTATAGAATATATAGGACATAAGTAAGAGGGGGACAGCACCAGAATTAAGAGGGGATGGGAAAAAGCTTGTAGAACACGGGGCTTTAGTTGGGTCTTAAAGGAGGCCAGGGAAGTCAGTAGGTGGAGTTGAAGAGGGAGAGGCATGGGGAACAGCCAGAGAAAGTGCCTGGTACCTTGACATCTTTGCTGAAGAGCAAGGAAAACAATGTCACTAGATAAAAGAGTAGATGTTAGGGAATGAGGTGTAAGAAGACTGGAAAGGTAGGAGGGGGCTGGGTTATGAAGGGCTTTGAATGCCAAAGAGAGCATTTTGTATTTGGTCCTGGAAGTAATTGGGAGCCACTGAAGTTTACTGAGGATTAATTACAAACTCCTTTCTGGCATCTAAAACAATTCCCAACCTCACTTCGACCTGGCCTTTCAGGCATATTATACTTTACACCCCTATACACACCAAAATGGACTTCTTGCCTACCTTACACCCACCTCTCAGAATCCCCATTTTCCCTTATATTACCTTGATTTATTTCATGTGTATTTTGTGTATTGTTTGAGACAGAATCACGCAAAGGATAACACACTAGCCTCTGGGTGAGGAAGACCTTAGTTTGAATCCTGTCTCTGATACAAATTGTGACTCTGTGTGACTCATGTGACTCTGGACATTTCTCCCTACACCAGACTATTCTTCAATGAGGACACCTAGGTGGTGCAGTGAATAGAGCACCAGTCCTGGAGTCAGGAGGACCTGAGTTTGAATCTGATGTCAGACACTTAACACTTGCTAGCCATGTGACCTTGGGTAAGTCACTTAACCCCAACTCCCCTGCCTTCTCCCCTCCAAAAAGCAAAGAGAAAAAAAGACTCTACCATGTAACATTGGTGTGACCTGTATTCCCTGGGAGCTCCCTACTTGGATTAGTGATTGAATGAAATCACTAATCTAGTCCAAAAAGTTATGTATATATACTTATTGGTTTTCCCCCAATAGATTGGAAGCTCCTTGAGGGCAGGGGCAGTTGCATGTTTGTCTTTCGATCTCTATGCACAGCTTAGCACAATGTCCAGCACATAGTAAACCCTTAATAAACGCCTATTGACCAATCAGATGCTAAACTGCCCATAACCAGATTCTATTTCTTTGTGAGAGCTAGCAAGTAGAATAATGTGATTTTAGAGAAGCAAGTGAACATAGGAGTATAGAACTGCTCCACCACACTTAATGGTCCATCCACTATCAATTCTGTCCCTGGTTGTCACTTTTCCTGTAGACCTCAAAGGCTAGAGACATGACACAAACACCCTAGTTTTCCTTAAAAAGTCATTATGCAATGATCATCCAACAATTTCACTAGACCTCCTAAAAATCTATTTCTATCCTCAACTCAAATCATTTATAAGGGGTAATGAAATTATGGGTCTAAAACAAAACTTCCTTTTATTTGCCTAAACATGGTCCTCCTGTCTCTGGTTCTTCTGCCTTTATAATTTTCAATAATTTCCCCTCTCAGCATTTGTTTTTGAGGACTGAAACATCCTAATCTCTAGTCTGCCCTCAAAAAGCAACCTCTGCCCTCACTGCCCTTGATCATTTCCAATGTCCTACTGGGGACCCTCTCCAACTCTGTTCAGTTTTTCTTTACATGAAGCAATTATCAAAGCATACCACTTCTATAGTAGCCAGATTAGTAGAGAGTGTGGTTTCAGAGAGGCCTTGAATTGGGAAGTGCCCCTGAATCTTTCCTCTTCCTAGGAGAGGATTAGCTCACTGGCTAGGTTTTCTAAAAGGTCTGCAGGTGGACCTGCTCATTAGGCATTCCAGACTGTATTGGAGAGAGGCCCATACCCTGGGGACAGCCAAGAGGCCGAATGACTCAGGCCCATAGCACTCTCTGTTTCTGATTTTATAGAAGAGCTGCAGCTGGACTGAAGGCTACAAGTTCACTAGGGGTTACTCGACTCCAGACATGCTTAACAACAACAAGAATAACTCATCAAAACCCCCTTTCCATCCATGCTGTGAACTTCTGAACTTTCTACATCACGATGCAAAGAAATATCATCCAATTAAGTAAGAGAAAACTTGGGCATTGTACTGAAATAGACTTAAGACCTTGTCCACAAGGCACTTTTGTTTTGAAAATACAGTAAAAGCAGGAATAAATGTTAGTCGGGATTTTTGAAAAGGGATTTTTAAAAATTTGTTGTTTAAAATCCAAATTTGCTTTTCAAAATAGCTTTTTCAGTATCAGTTATGAATTCCTCTCTTTTGCTAATATAACTGTGACCTAAAAGAAATCGAGGCATTCCTAAAGGAAATCTAGCAATAAGTATCAAAATTAGCAAGCAATTTTTGTAAAAAATGCAATATGCCTTTTCTCTCCTTTGTAGTACTGTAAAATTTCAGGATCAGGATTGGGAAAGGGACTAGAGAGAACTCAAGAGTATGTTTATTGCCAGTCTAATCCATTCAATAATAATAATAACAACAGTATTTTGCAGCTTACAAAACACCTTATAAACATTATATCATTTCATCTTCACAACAACTTTGGAAGATAGATGCTATTAGTATCCTCACTTTACAGATAAGGAAACTGAAATTAAGGAATTTTCCCTTGGTCCCATAGCTATTAAGTATCTGAGACCATATTTGAACTCAGGTCTTTCCGCTGCCAGGTCCAATGCTCTATCCTCCATGCTACTCTATTCAATTTGCCAAATATTAACTCTGCCTGTTCTGTGCAAAGCTCTGTCCTAAGCACTGTAAATGTAACCATAGATAATAACACTGTCCCTATCCTCAGAGGAGCTTCTAGGATGAAACAAGACAAGTCTACAACCTCTTCAGCATGTCCTCCTGAAGACAAGTGCCATGCACTTTCCGATGGTATTCTCCAAGTTCATCAAGGAAGGTCTTTCCTAAAACGTGGAGCCCAGAACTGAATACAGTCTTCTCTAGATTTGACTTAACCAGGACAGGGAACCAGAAGGACTTATGGTCTCCCCCATTTTTTTTATTTTCATTTTTTTTTTTTGCTTTTTGGAGGACAGTTGGGGTTAAGTGATTTGCCCAAGGTCACATGGCTAGTTTTTGTGTCAAGTGTCTGAGGCCGGATTTGAACTCAGGTCCTCTTGACTCCAGGGCTGGTGCTCTATTCACTGCGCCACCTAGCCACCCTTCCCCATTTTAAAAATTATACTTCTTTTCATGCTGCCTAAGAAGTGAACAGCTTTTTTGGCTGCCTTATCATAGGGTTGAGCTTGTGGTCCCCTGGAACTCTCAAGGCTTTATCATTGAGGACTGCTATATGGAATGGATTCCTTTCTCCCTAATCCTAAAGGCAGTTTAGTACTTAGATGCTCTGTAACTGTTTAATTTAGAAGCCTGCCAATCTTTCTGTTGCTAGTTCAATTTCTGTGTGGATCAATTGTCTCTGTTCAGTTCCAGGGTCATGGTCTGCTTCCTAGTGTATCCTTAGCCATCTTTCACATGCTATTACACTGGTGGTCACCAAAAGCACGAAGAGAAAAAGTGTGAACAACTGTGCAAACCATCACCACTAATAGCAACAACACATATCACTGATCCTATCTTGGGTGAAACATTAAGACCACCTGCCCATAAAAAGAAAAGGTCCCCCACGTCCCAAAAAAGAAAAAGTTCCCAAATCATTTCATCTTCCTTATCACATAAGCAGCGAAGACGTAAGGGACAGGTTTATTTAGACTGTTTCAAAACCCAAATGTACCACGTGAAAGAATGCATAATAAATACAAAGTCAGGAGTCATTGCTATTAAGCAATAAAAAAAGTTTCACTAACCCTTACAACCATTAACATAAATGTTGATGTAACTTTGCAACAAATCTATAGGATTTGTATCCTCAATAAGTTGATTTTACATGTATTTTACCAATACATTAATTTAATATAATATTAATATATATGGAATTATTAGCATATATATGTGGAACTAATAGAATGGGACCTTCCCACTAGGGAAGGGTGGTGATTGGCAGAAAGTCCTAGTCCCTCCAGCCAACCAGGAAATCACTTCCGACCTTTCTGAGTTCCATGTGTTGGTTAGTCAAGCAAGTTCTCAGGTCATGTTCTAGTATCAGATTTCCATAATGTCAGAGCTGGAAGGTATCTTGGAGATCATAGGATCATATACTTAGAGTCATCTAAGTTCATCATCTAAACTTCTCATTTTACAGATAAGGAAACTGAGACCCAGAGAAAAAGTCATTTGCCCAAGGAGACACAGCTAGTTAGAGGAATTGCCAGACTTAGAACGTGTGTCTTCTGACCCACCAGTCCAGGCCTCTTTCTACCACATCACTCAGAAAAGAACAAACTAAGAAGTCTCTGCAATCAGATACTAGCGTTTAAAAATAAAGAGGAAGAATGAACTGAAATTGTATAAACTGATGCAGATTGAAGTGAATAGAGGCAGGAAAACAATAAAAGTAATGACTACAACATTATAAAGGAAAACAACTGTGAAAGATTTCAGAACACTAAACAATGCAGTGACTAATCATGGCTTCAGAAGACTGATGATGAAACATGCCTCCTAGCTCTTGGCAGAGAGATGGTAACTAGAGGTACAGAAATAAATGTACATTTTTTTCAGATGTGGCCAATATGTTGTTTTGTTTTGCTTGACTATATGTATTTGTTAAAATGGAAGGCTTCTATAGGGGGTGTGGGTGGGGGAAGTAGGTATATTGACATATTAAGAGATGCAAAACAAGAGAGCATGGAATAGTTTATCTGTCAGATTTATGGATAAGGGAAGAATATAGAACCAAAGAAAATATAGAGAACATTACAAAACATAAAATAAATAATTTTGATTATTTAAAATTGAAAAGGTTTTGCACAAACAAAACCAATGCAACCAAAATTATAAGGAAAGCAGAAAATTGGGGAGAAATTTTGTACAACTATTTCTGATAATGGCCTCATTTCTCAAATATATAAAAAATGGAGTCAAATTTATAAAAATACAAGTCACTCCTCAACTTATAAATGGTCAAAGGAAATGAACAGGCAGTTTTCAGACAAAGAAATCAAAGCTATCTATAGACATATGAAAAAAAATGCTCTAAATCACCACTAACCAGAGAAATACAAATTACCATAACTCTGAGGTACCACCTCACACCTGAGTGGCCAATATGACAAAAAAGGAAAAAGTTGGATGTTGGAGAGGATGTGGGAAAACTTGGGCACTAATGCACTGTTGGAGTTGTGAACTGATCCAACCATTCTGGAGAACAGTTTGGAACTATACCCAAAGAGCTATAAAACTACTCATACCCTCTGATCCAGCAATACCACTGCTAGGTCTACATCCCAAAGACATCCCCCAAATGGGAAAAGGACCTATTTGTGCAAAAAAAAAAAAAATTATAGCAGCTCTTTTTTGTGATGGCTAAGAATTGGAAATCAAAAGGATGCCAATCAATTGGGGAATGGCTAAACAAACTGTAGTATATGATTGTAATGGAATATTATTGTTCTATAAGAAATGACAAGAGTATGATTTCAGAAAAACCTGGACTTACATGAACTGATGCACACAGTAACAGCAATATTGTATGATGAAGAATTGTAAATGACTTAACTGTTCTCAGCAATACAATGATCCAAGACATTCCCAAAGGACTAATGATGAAGCATACTATCTGCCTCTAAAGAAAGAACTGATATTGATTGAATACAGACTGATGCAGGCTATTTTTCACATTCTTCCTTTTATTTTTTGTCTTTTATTTGAATCTTCTCATACAAAATGACGAATAAGGAAATATGTTACATAATTGCTCATGTATAACCTATATCTGATTGCCAGGGAGGAGAGAAGGGAGAGAGGGAGAAAAGGGGTAGAATTTGGAACTCAAAACTTTGAATAAAAATGCTTCAAAATTTTGGGAAAAGATGCAAAAATATTAATAATACATATTAAAAATATATAGAAATAAGTTCAGAAGGGGATACAGGCAAGCAGGCCAATTTTGTTACTATTGTGTTAAATTTAAAATACACATAAAAACTATAAATAACAGAAGTTCATAATTACTTATGCAATTGTAAGATCCTCTTTTTTGTTCTTTTTATATTGAAATGTTCATGTTGTTAAGTTTATAATGAAAAATAATATTTTAAATGATCACAAATTAACAAATGTCTGGTGTTTCTATTTTTCTCCAACCTAAATAAAAAAAGGAGAAGCAATCCTGCCAAACTGCTGCCCCAACTAGGGACCATCTCCCTGCTTTGGACAGTTGTGGCTCACCAAAAAACTTTTCTTTTTAATCATTAAAATGTGCCTTAGAATTGTGCAACCCACTTATATATTCACTGGAAAAACTATAAATGGGCCCCCAAATCCCAAACCCAAACCATAGGCCATGGAATCTAATTCTATGTTTAACAGAAACCAAGGTTCAAAACCCATATCTAAATGTCCTAATGATCTTCATTTCTTCTCCAAAGCTTCTGTTACCAAAATAGGTATAAAAAAGGAAAGAATGGGGGGCTTTCATTGAAGTTTTTAAGCAGGATTGGGGGGAGGGGGAGGAAGAAGAGGAAAGATGGAAACTAATGATTTCCTTCCATTGCAGTAAGTGATTCCCTCCATTCATTGATTAAGCAAATGTTCCTCAAGTGCCTATTCCTTCCCAAGAACTGTAACAAAACACTAAAGAAGTATATTAAATAGTCCTTGTCTTTAAGTAACAAAATTTAGTTGGGGAGAAAGGATATACATACAGGAAACAATCAGAGAAGAAAACAAAACAATTCATAAACAACTGCCATATTGAATGATGCCAGTTGTGAGTGCTTTTTGGAGCCAGGTGGGAAGAGAAAAAAAAACATGTGCAGTGGAAAAAGGAATGGAATTTTAATCAGAGGACCCGGGTTTAAATTACATTTCTGCTACTTACTAGCTTGTGAATTTGGGTGAATATTTCCTCTCTGCCTCAATTTTACAATTGTATATTACATTACATTACATCACATTGTACAATGGTCTAGAATCACTAGATTATGTCTATGTTTAGAAAGAGGTTTTTTTTTTAAGTATTTAAAATTTAGATGTTTTTCAATCAGGCCCCCACCTCTAAGTCACTTCTCTGTCATTTCCAAACCCTGCTGCCTGAACTCTGGTCATCCTTCTCAGTACCTCATACCCTTCCTACTTAAACCTTGGATTTTGTCCCTGGGACACGGGGTTCTGAAAGTTAAGCTTCCCCATCACTTCCAAACTATGTAGTCCTCTGCATGTCTCATTCCCATTCCCCTTTATAGCCATTCTTTATGTGCATCCTTCCTCCATTATTATGTAAGTAAGCTCCTCGAGGGCAGGGACTGCTTCTGTTTGCTTCTTCTATACTTAGTACCCAGCATATAACAAATAACATTTCATTATTCCTTCATTCAAAATTACTTAAAAAAAAAAAAAGGAAATCAAGTCATTCCTTCCAATACAAGTTCTAGGATGCTATAAAAAGCAAAGAAGTGAGGGAGTTGAATGAAAAACTGCTAAAGGAAAAATCAGAATGCTCCCCCCGACCCCCAATCCTGAGCACTGAAGTGGAGAATTTCGAGAAAACACTACACTCTAAAAATCATCAACTCGTAGAACATCAGAAAAACCCTAAAATTCTTTTGCTCAGCCTAGTGTTCTTTCCACAACATCACTGGCATGTCCGCCCACCACTTGGACAGATCAGACAGGCCTCGGTCATGGCTGTGTCTGAGTTCGTTCACAAAAGCAGGAGAACAGCACAGCCAAAGCACTAGTTCATTGTGTTCAAAGTTCTACTCCAAGTACTGTGGCAGGAAGGTCGCGTCTTCATATGAATGGTGAGTCACACAGGACAGAGAATGCCAACTTGAATGGCACCCAATTTAGCTTCCCATTATCAAAGTCAACTCATTATAGTTAAATTTCGGCTGCCTCTTCGGGTCATGAGTTCTTCCTCACTGGAGGTTTTCAAGCAACCGGGAATCCCTAGCCCAGGGCATTATTTGTACACATTGCCTGGAAGTTGAAAGGAATGAAAGGTAGCTTTCATTGTCCTAGACCCAAAAGGCTTTGCTTTTTAATCAAAAATCACTCTAGCCACAGGCTGGCAAATACCATAAAAGCTAAAGTATATACTTACACTTACAATTAGGTTTGGCCCTGCACATAGGGGAAGTGGGTGGCTGCCACTGGTGTAAGGAATTCATAATGGGGGAAAAATCCTTAATATAGATAAACAACTTATATTGTACAGATCCAGGGAGGTCATTGAGCAGTTAAGTGACTTGCCCAGGGTCACAGAACCAGAAAGAGGTAGTACTTAGTGACTCCACACTCTCTAGTATATACTTCTTTGAAGGATTACAGTCAGAAAGCTGTGAAGGATCCTCTCCAAAACCCTCATTTTACAAGTAAGGAAACCAAGGCCCAGAGAAATACTTAGTGAGTTACCCAAAGTAGTAAGTAAATATCAGAACTAGGATTAGAACTCCAGTTTCCAGCTCCAATTCATGATTCCAAGTTCAATGGAAAGTTTATTGTTAACTTTGTGCACATGTGCATACATAAGAGAACAAATAGTCTGTTCTAAATCACACCTGATCAGACTGTTCTCTGTTTCACAGATATTAATTAGTTTGTTTTGTTAAATTATAAGCCCTTCCAAAGTAGTTGCTGTTCATTCTTTCTTTTCTTACCTCCCCTCAGTGCCTTGCACAGGGATAGGGACCCAGCAGTTGTCCAACAGATACTTGATGGTTATAGTAAGCAAGACCTGCAGAGCCCAATAGATCATCCCCAGAAAAAGACCCGAAAACACTACAAGTTTATAGGAATACTTGTAGCTTTTCCTGGGAAAGTGATTTAAGTGCCAAGATATTATCATGTAGATAAAGTCTTATCTCACCTGACAAAACAGACAGGGGTATGAAAAGCTGGGGCTGGCCAGACCCAGTGGGAGGCTTGGAACTTGCAAAAAGCACTTTTGTTGACAGAATCCACCTCTTGGAGTAAGACCTGCCGAAATGCACATCTTAAAATGATTTTTTTTTTTTTGGCCCAGACTTGTCTTTTCTCAGTTCCATCCTACAGACACTTTATTAATAAGCCAAATTTGTGTTCCAATTTCCTCCCAGGTAACAAGATGGTACATGTGTTCCCAAGCCACCAGGTTGTGTGGTTTTGGGTTTTGGGAGGTTTTTTTGTTTTGTTTTGTCATTTTGACTCAAAAGGCTATCATTAGAAAGCAGCATTCTTTGTCTTCTGGAGAGTTTGCACACATTTAGTTGAAGGGAGTAAATTCTGAACTTATATACACTGATGCTATTTTCCCCCTGAGATTTACAGAGGATCAAGAAATGCAGAATTTCATCAGAATCACAAATACATAAATGCACAAATAAATCCAGCAAAGTATAAACCTTATGGCCAATTCCTCACAGGATCATAAATCTTGAGTAGACTTTGTTAAAATTTTTTTGTCGTGGATCCCCTTCTCTGGGCAGCCTGATGGAACCTATGGATTTGTCAGAATAATTTTTTTAATTCCTAATTTCAGTTAGTGAAAATAAAGATATACTATTTTTCCCTACCCGAGTTTACAGACCCCTCTCCCCTGCCCATACTTATTCACAAACACCTTGGGGGTTCATGAACCATAAAGTTAGGAATCTGGTGCTCTATACTGACCTTCTCAGACCCTACTTGGAGTACTGTTTCCCGTACTGGATTTCACAGTTTAAGAACTGGTCCCTACCTCCAACCACTACTGCCACCTCCCTGGAATCCATTTGAGACAGCACGAACTCCAACCAGGTTTACTTCAAACCCTATTTATGACTCTTAGGACTCCCCCTACTTTTCAGCTCCCTTTATGTGTTCACTAAAATGTAAGCTCCTTGAAGGCAGGGAATGTCCTTTTGATTGTATGTGTATTCTCAGGGTAGCCCAGGACAGGCACATAGCAATAAATGCTATTTCTTCATCTAAGAAGAATAGTGTTCTCAGAATAGTGTTCTGAGGAGAGTCGTCACATCCTATGAGGATCAGTTGGAGCGGGGATTCTTAATCTGTGTGTGTGTGTGTGTGTGTGTGTGTGTGAGGTACTCTTTTCACAGTTTAATAAAGCCTATGAACCCCTTCTCAGAATAGTTTTTAAATGCATAAAACAAAAAAAATATAAAATTACAAAAACACCACTTCTATTAAAATACAGTTATCAAAAATGTTTTTAATAAAAGAAAAAGTACATCAAGTCTAGGTTAAGAAATTTTGTGTTGGTCCTAGAGATATTTAGCCTGGAGAAAAGACACAGAGAGCACAAGAGAGTTGTACTAAAGAATTTCTGAAGGGTTGCCATGTAAAAGAGGGACTAGAATTTTTCTGTCTGTTCCCCAGAGCTTAGAATAAGGATCAACTAGCAGAAATGGAAAAACAACTTTAGACTTGGTTTGATGAAAAGCTTCCCTCACAACTAGATGTGTCCAATAGTCCAACTGGGCCGCTCAGGAGATGGTGAAATACTTTTAAGTTGTGTATACTGAGGATTTCTTTCATGTACAGGTTGGATTTCAGGGACTGCTGAGGTCCCCTGAAACTTTCAAATTCTCTGATTCTCTAAAATACTCCCCCCCCCCACCTCTTAAAGTCAATCAACAAGCATTTATTGAGCAGTTACTATGTACCAAATACTCTGCTAGGTTCTGGGGAGGGAAAAAAGTCTTTGACCTCAAGAAATTCACCTCCTTTCTCCCTTTAAGGCAAACTTCCCCAGACAAATTCTCAGTGAAACCCTCCAAGATCTTCAATCTGATTAGCACTTTCACTAAATAGTAATGGTGTATTGTATTCCTGCAGTAAAATGTAAGTTCCCTGAGGCTAAAGGCAACTATCTTTTTGGTATCTAATCCCATTACCTAGCACTAAGAGGTCCAAGTTGCAGGGACTTGACATTTATTTGTTGCTGAATCTGGCAAAGGCTTTTTGACCCCGTTCCAGTCCAAGAGGAGCCCCTCCACATGCCTGAAAAAGGCTGGGGCTCAGTGGGGGAGGGTCAGACAGCCTGCCTCGCTTGGGGAGGGGGAGCCCGGAGCAGGGTGATATACATGGGCTCTTTAAGGACTATTACACCAGATGGCTTTAGCTATTCCATCTCATTTGTGCTCCGGCGCCAAGTGACAGCTTGGAGTTTGCCGCCCTCCATCACCCCCATCCCAGAATTACCCGAACATGTTAAGTGCCACCGCGGCATCAGGCTGCTCTCATTACATGAATCTTTGCCATCCTCTGCAGAGCCGAAGATAAACTGCTGCTTTCGGCAAGACACTGGCCCTTGATTTACACTGCTATTTTGCCTAATTTTCTAATTTGCCCCTTCAAGATAAAGGAAACAAACACTTTCTAGGAGCAGTTCTCTTTGGCTGGGTAAAGAAATCATCCTCTGAGGATGGAGACTCTCTTGACGCCGCAAACATTCTATCTCTACCCCCAACCTTCCTCATCATGAACGACCACATCATATCCCCTCCCCATCCCTACCCCCAACTCCCTTCAGAGGGAGCACAGAGAGAAAGAGAGACAGAGACAGAGAGAGACACACACACAGAGAGGAGGGGGGGGAGGAAAGGAAGGAGGGAGGGAGACAAAGAGAGAAAGAAAGAGAGAGAGAGAGGAAGAAAGGAAAAGTGAGAGAAAGAAAGAAAGAAAGAAAGAAAGAAAGAAAGAAAGAAAGAAAGAAAGAAAGAAAGAGAAAGGAGGAAGGAAGGAAAGAAGAAAGGAAGAAGGAAGGAAGAAAGGAAGAAAGAAAGAGAAAGGAAGGAAGGAAGGAAGGAAGAAAGAAAGAGAGAGAGAGAGAAAGAGAGAAAGAAAAAGAAAAAAGAAAGAAAGCATTTCTTTAGGTCTTAATTTTCATTAATGCATCCTTCTCCCTTTGAAACTGGGAGGCACTTTCTTTCGTCCAAACCTCCATCAGAGTGGGTCCACATACAACTTTGATGTAACGTAATCTAAATAAGTCCTACAAACATAATGACCCTCTTGGTGGGATTGCTAGATGGGAGGAGGAAGAGAGAGAGCAGGTGTCCTATCTCCTCCTGACCCAAACCACAGCTCCAGCTTGGAGATACTTGCATGTAAGTGAGTAAAAATAACAACTTTCAAAGACAACCCCAACTCACTGGAAGCAGGATGGTAATTTCCACCGGACTCCACCATGTCAGGACATGCAACTCCTACAACTTTATCTCTCTACACCTTCTCCATTACAAAACTACTTTCTTCAGTGATTAAGCTGACTGACTCAACTCTAAAAGGATTTGTGGAGCACCATCCTGTATGCCCTACCTTAACTCAACAACACAACCTAGAACTTCTTTGGACCCCAGTCATTTTCCCTTCTCTATTTCATCTTTCTGCTTTCCCCTCCTTTGTTCACCAATATTCACATTCATACTTGATAAAGTGAAGTCCTTATTTTAAGTTTTCTTTTACTTCCCATTTCTGAGTATTATTTTGCTACCAAGTTCTGCACAGAACTTAGGCATTTTTCTTGATCAGTTGACTTCATCACTAAATCATGCCCATCTCTGTTCTCTGCCTACCTGCCTTTCTAACCCTGGAGTCCCCAACTCCAAGGGCACTGATCTTAGCATATGATATCAACCCCACTTCCACAGCCTATACATCAAACAATTTTATTCCTCTCTATATCTCAGGTTTGGTTATTTTTTACGCAGCTGATATCGAGGTGAGTTGATTTTTTTTTTTTTTTTGCATTTAATTCTCTGAATGTTGCCTATCTTTGTAAGTTCCATAGGCAGGAACCATATGTGATTAATAGATGATCTGAAGTGTCAAAGCAGGCATGAGAACCAAGATATGAGAAACCATAGTAAAAACCAAGGGAGCAAGCAGATACCAGTATATCAAAGAACAGATAATATATGTAGGGTATCACACACACAAAATTAGAACAAACAGGTAGGGTCAGGCAAGCGGAGAAAACCAATGAATCACGAAGTATAAGGTAGGCAGAAGAGTCCAGCATCCAGGTTTACATTGAGAAACCAAGAGGTTGGGGCAGGTAGGTGGCGCAGTGAATAGAGCACCGGCCCTGGAGTCAGGAAGACCTGAGTTCAAATCCAGCCTCAGACACTTATCAAAAACAAAACAACTAGCTGTGGAACCCTGGGCAAGTTACTTAACCCCAATTGCCCTCCAAAAAGCAAAAACAAACAAAAGAAAAGAAACCAAGAGGTCACCATCACAGGGAGGTAGGTCAAGAACAAATGCTGAGGCAGATAAATAGTGTCAAGATTAAGGAAACTGAGACAATGTACTGCCCCAGATACAGATATTTTTTACCCCTCTTTTGTCCATGGTGGTCAGTCTTGGATTGTGATTATTCCAAAAGTCTACTATGTGTTTTACAAGAGGGAACTACATCCCAAGCAGTCTAGTTCTATTTCCCCAGGGTAAGCAGTATTTCACAAGGACCAGAAGATACTAACAGTGACAGAGTTTTAAAGTCAGGAAGGATAGTATATAAGTAGGAATTAAAGCCTCCAACAGGACCTGATCATTATCTGTCTGTCTCTCTCTCACACACACCTCTTCTCATTTCTTTCTCCCATCTATTTTTTTCTCTTTCTCCCTCTTTAAGGAAAAGTAGAGGATAAAAAGATAAAAGGAAGATGAAAAAAGGGCCAGGACCAATTCTGAAACATGGTCAAGCTTCAGTGACCCTGTGCTGCTATTAAATTCTACAAGCCCAACCCAAGGAACATGGATAGGACAGGGGTATAAGAATTAAGAAGGCGTCTTCCCACCTTCCTTGGCTCTGGTCAGGGCTTTAATCTGTTTCTGGAGAGGAATTCCACAGCTTCAGAGAACTGTGGAGAACTTGGAAAAGGTCCTGAGGAGAGCAATAGAAATAATGATGGGGTTAGAAAAGAACACCTAAGGGGAAAGGTTGAAGAAAATGGGATAATTGTCAAAAGATTTGATGTTACCTCATATAACCTCAGGACAATTCTCTATAAATCAGGTTTCAGAAAAAAACATAGTGTCCTCTTGTAAAATAAGCTATCAAGTCTAGGAAGAATAAATTCCACTCTGTTTTCAGATGCTATGAAAGCCACAGCTATGGGATCCTAGCCACCCTTCTGCAGGCTGGGACTATTAAGGGTTTTCAGACTTTTGCGCCCTAGCTCACAGGTTAGTTATTCCTTTTTCAAGTAGGCCAAGAGGGAACTGCTTCTTGGACTTGCTTCCTTGGTAACAGAATATGGAAGGCCTCTGATGTCCTGCCCATTGGAATAAATGTTTGTTTGAATTAAATTTCATTGAACTGAATTGGCTTGGCATACTGGGATCTGAGCAACCTACCAGGCACAGGCATTTTGACCCTCCCCTTGAGATGTGCAAAACAACATTCCTGGTTATAAAAAGGAAGTTAAAGCATACCTGATACATATGGACAACTTGGAGATCAAACGGCTTTTTTTTTTTTCCCCTGAAGGTTTCAGTCTGAACACCTTCGTTCAGAATCCAATCATAATACCAAGAACCCTGGCATGTGGCTTCTCAGGCTCCTCTCTCTCTCTCTTTTTTTTCCCACTTAACCCCCTAGTCTTCCTGCTTCTAGTTTCTCTCACATCTAATCCCTGCTGCCCATTGCTGTTTGATCAGTCTTCCTAATTATGTCACTCAACTTCCAGACCTGACAATGACTCCCTTTATCACCTACAAGAGCATGTACAAATTCTTCAATATGGTTTGTTGCCGTTGAATTGTTTTTCAGTCGTGCCTGACTCTTCATGACCCCATTTGGGGTTTTCTTGGCAGCGATCCTGGAGTGGCTTGCTATTTCCTTTTCCAGCTCATTTTAGAGATGAGGAAACTGAGGCAAACAGGGTTAAGTGACTCACCCAGGGTCACACAGCTCGTGAGTGTCTGAGGTTAAATTTGAATTCGGGAAGGAGTCTTCCTCATCACTCTAGGCCTGGCATTCTATGCACTGCACCACTTAGCATTCCTATATTTAGGGCCATGCATTCCTCTCCTAACTTTTTCACTTCATTATCCACTTCTTCCCAGCTCTCTCCAGAAGCTCGTTCTGCTTTTTCACATAATGCTCTTCCTCATCTAGAATGCCCCCTCCCCTTTCTCGCCTGACTCAAGTCTAACATGTTTCTCAGGGCTCAGCTCTAGTCCTATCTTCACATAGCCCACCTTTACCACCAAGCCAACCCTGTTCTCTTCCTTCACTGAACTGCCGTAGCATGTATTGTCTGAATCACACCCTTGAGTATTTGGCAAGAGGATGCGGAATACTGATTTATAATTATTCTGTGTGTTTAAATTTAATCATCCCAGCAAGATTAAAAGCTTCTTGAATGAAGAAATCCTATCTTCTATACCCCCCATCTTCATTCGTTACCTTATACTTAGTTTTCTGTTATCAGCAGTAGTAAACAGGGCTCACCTTCAAATCCAAAAAACATTTTATGGGTATATATGTATATACATAAATATATGTACATTATGTAAGTGGAGGTAAGCTAGTTGACCCAATGGGCCTGGAGTGAGGAAGACCTGAGTTCAGATCTAACCTCAGACACTTACTAACTGTGTGACCCTGGGCAAGTCACTTAACTTGTGTTTGCCTTAATTCACTGGAGAAGGAAATGGCAAAACATTCCAGTATCTTTACCAATAAAAACCCTATGGAATGCACTGCTGTGATATGGTCCACAGGGTCACAAAGAAGCAGACATGACTGAGCAACATTATATATGTATCTGTATGTGTGTATGTATATTATGTATGTATATACACACATATATACAATACATATGCATTCATGCACATATGCACATAAATACTTGCATATTTGTATATTGTGTGTATTTGTGGTCAAAATTGTATTGATAACTCATATGGTATTGGAAAGCTATCAATATAAGAATAGGTCAGTTTTAACATCTGGCACACATTAAGTATTTCATAAATGATTGTTAAGGGGCAGCCTAGTTGTAATTGAAAAGTCATAGACTTTATGTAGTGCTGAAAAATCACATGACATGGAAAGAACATAGTGTTCACATGGTTCTGGAAGGGTCTCACAGCTGGATTGTGAGTGTTTCAGGTGGTCTTTGGCTGGGATTCCCTTAAAATTGTAGGGTGTCTGTTTTTGGACATTGTAGTCAGCTTCATATTAGGGGAATCTCAAGGGCCGGCATCACTCAAGCCTCTGGATGAACAATTTCACTGGGATCTTGTGGAACCCAGTTCTCATGGGAGTGTAATGGGAAGGGAATTTAAAGATCTTCCCTGACCCTTCATGGGCCTTGCTTGGAGCCCAACAAGAGAAGCCTGCTTAGGGGAGGCTTTTGTTACTTCATAATTAGGCAGTAGGTCACGAAGGCTATGATGTCCTCTGACCCTGAAGAAGGGTATAAATATACATACATATGTGTGTGTGTGTGTGTATATATACATATATGTGTGTGTATATATATATTCTTGAGGTGAGGTTTTGCTTTGGGGCTCACTCATGGTAAGAGTTGTGTGATTTGGCCAGATGAGACTCTGAGTAGCCATTGAGCCCCTCTGGCTTTGAAAACTCAGATGTTGGTACTTCTGTCTCTGGTAACTAACTACGTTTGTATGTAATGGTCAGACAGCTAAAAGCCCTGTCTGTTGGTCTGTTGAATTGTGTTATTTTCTGTCTGTATTTTTTTGTCTGCTTATAATTTCTTTTTTTTTTCTTTTTGCTTTTTTTTGGAGGGCAATTGGGGTTAAGTGACTTGCCCAAGGTCACATGGCTAGTTTGTGTGTGTGTGTGTGTTAAGTGTCTGAGGTCACATTTGAACTCAGGTCTTCCTGACTCCAGGGCCAATGCTCTATTCACTGCACCATCTAGCCACCCCCTGCTTAGAATTTCTGTTCATATTTTCTCTGAAGTTCAGGGTGCTGACTTTTCCCCCTGAACTAAGTGAATGATACATATGTATATATGTTTTTTATTTATATCAATCAAATATATATTTGATTAAAGCAAGATTGTTAACCCTTTTTGAGTTGCTTTCTTTTAGAAAGGCAGATCAAAGAACCTGTGCTAGGCAGCCATCCTGGGTATGCTAGGGTACTTGCTGATACGAGAGAAAACCAGGTGGTACAGTAAATAGAACATTGGGCCTAAAGTCAGGAAGAACTGATTTCAAATCCAGCCTCTGATACTTACCATTTGCCTTGATTTCCTCATCTGCAAAACGGGGATAATAACAGCGCTTGCCTCCCAGGGCTGTAGTCAGGATTAAACAGACAACTGTAAATCAATTAGAATCGTGCCTGGCACATAAGAAGTACTAAATAAATGTGAGCGATTGGCGTCATGATCTTCCCGGACACCACAGCAACACCTAATTAACTCTTTCGGACAGTGTGCTTTATCCATTTGTTAACACAGTTCACATCTTGCTTGCAGAGTAACCTCATCAGCCCACTAGCCATAGACTGGTAGTAACTCCTGGTGACAGACGTCAGCTACGCTTCAGGAAGGTCTGGGAAGAACGTCGCCATTGGCCAAACTGAATATTGCTACCAGCACAGCAGCAGCAGAATGTATGTGATGAGACGCATAGCCAACCCGCCCCCCGCCCTTTGTTCATCTACCCAATATATTCCCCTAGCACCTTACACAGAAATGGGCTCAATAAATATTTGTCGAATTGAACGTGGAGCCCATAAAAAAAGATTAAAATAAAGTCTCTGCCTTCCCCAAACCAGAACCATCTACCCACTAAGTGTTAAAAAATATACATTAGGAGTCCATAAGTTTACCAAGGAGCTGTGATTTCATAACCATGGGAATTCCCTCCATGAGTACAGATGGCAATTCATCTAAAACAGTTCAGTCTTAAGAGAGCTGCCTGAGACTCATAAAGATTAAGTAATTTGCCCGTGGACACACAACTATTCTGGGATTGGAGCCCAGGGCTCTCAGACTCCAACTCAATATACACTGTGGCATCTTGCCACCAAGTATTAAACGTAAGGGAAAAAATGTAATCTATAATCAATTGCCAACTGTGCACTGATTGCTTGTTATGTGTAAGGCTCTGTACTAGAAGACACAAGAAATTTTAGGTATATGGGCCCCATTCCTAAAGAGTTTATAATTTAGCTAGAGTCATAATGGGCAGCTAAGTGCCACAGTGATTAGAGCACGGGGTCTGGAGTCAAGAACTCATCTTCATGAGTTCAAATCCAGCCTCAGAAGCTTACTAGCTGTGTGACCCTGGGCAAGTCACTTTACCCCAGTTGCCTCAGTTGCCTCATCTGTAAAATAAGCTGGAGAAAGGAAATGGCAAACCATTCCTGAATCTTGGCCAAGAAAACCACAAATAGGATCAATAAGAGTCAGAGACGGCTAAAAAATAACTGACCAAAAAGGACGTAATAGGAAGAAGACACTGTCTTTAGAGCGTCCCTTCCAAAAGGGCATCCGTCCTTTGTTTCCTTCCTCTCCGTTCCTTCCATTTCTCTCTGACTCCATCCAGAGACCTGTTTTTGGCTTGTTGTTGCGGGTTTTTTTTTTTGTTGTTGTCGTTCTGATGCAGCTTTACATAGTCATATGACTTTGGGCAAATAATTTCATCTCTCTCTCTCTATCTCGATTTCCCCAGCTATAAAATTAGCAGATTAGAATGATGATCTCTCAAGTCCTTTAGGGATTAAAAAAAAAAGTCCCATGATTCTTAGTCCTTCCTCTCAGACTCTTCTCCAATAATCCTCCTCCTCCTTCTTCCCCCAACTCAAATCTCTTGACTCCTCCCTCCCTTCCTCCTTTTTCCTGTCCTTCCTTCCCCTCCTTCTGCTGTTCTCTCTTCCTTTCCCGTCTTTTATTCCCTTACCCTCCTCCCCCTCACTTTTCTCTGAGTTCCTCTCCTAAAACAGTGTTAATGCAGGCCCCACCCAGCCTCTGGAAGGATGGGCCCCTAGAGAACTAAGTCTGCATGCTTTGTGTGCCCTTGGCCCTCCCCCACCACTGGGGAGGTCAAGGCCCTATGCAGATTGGGATGCGCAGGCTCTGGGCTGCAAATGATTTATAATATCCTGGACCCCAATCCTCCCAAGAGCGTTTGTCCAGCAGATGTTTTCCACCAGAACAAAAGAATTCAGAATTTTTAAAAGGGTAATAATACTGGGTAAGAAGCTAACTCTAGCCCTGGGGCTCCAGGCCAGCTCCCTCTCTTCCCTTCTTTTCCCCTACACTGGGGTCCTCATCCTGAAACTCCTCCCATCCTGTCCCATCTAGTCTGGCCTCTGTTGAACACCAAAGGACCCAAAATTAGGAAGGTTAAACCACACTTCCTCCAGGAGAGTGGTTCCCCTGCCCACCCTCCTACACATCCCTTTAAGAGAAGGGGGCCTGAGTCTATCCTGATTGTAGATCCAAGAAACAAGAATTTGGACAAGGCCTTTCCCTCTTTCTTTTTTTTTTTTTCTCTCTCTCATGACAGTTTCCTGAACAAGTATTTCTCAGGAAAGATGGGGAGTCCACTGTGGTATTCTACTTCTTTAATAATTGTTCCCACAGTCTGGTACACTGGTTGGGAACATTTTTTTAGTTGTTAGGTCAAAGTCCAGGCTAACATAGTAGAGAGAGGCCCTGGCTTTAGAGTTAGGATACAGGGGTTCAAACCTTCCATGTAAGTGCTGTGTAACCTCTTATAAAACAGCAATATTAATATTTGCACCACCTATTTCGATAGGGTTGATGAGAAACTTTGAACAGCTATATATTTATTGGAGCTAAAGCAGCTAGGTGGCTTATTAGATACAGTGCCAGATGTGGAGTTAGGAAGATATGAGTTCAAAGACACTTACTAGCTGTGTGACCCGGGGTAAATCACATCACCCTGTTTGCCTCAGTTTCCTCTTCTATAAAATGGGCTGGAGAAGTAAATGGCAAACCATTCTAGTATCTTTGCCAAGAAAATCCCAAAGGGGTCATGAACAGTCGAACAAGACTAAAAATATGACAACGAAAATAAATTGAATTATTATTCTTATTTTGTAAAAAATGTCTTATCAATCTGTACACAAACTTACTCATTCCTCTGGAGAACTAAAAAAAGATACTGGATTTGGCAATTAGCAGGTAATCAATTATCTTAAGCTTCTTGGGGGCAGGGACTATTTAATATTTGTCTTTATGTTTCCACAGCACTTGTATATTATTAGAATTTATGTTTATTGGTTGTGAATACAGCCCTCTTTCATTTTACAGATGAGGAAACTGAGGCCCAGGTTACTTGCTAAGGTACTTGCACAGGGTCATGTAGGTATGAAGCACCAGAGTCAGGATTTGAACCCAGGTTTTTCTGACTCTAAGTCATATACTCCAAGGGATTCAGTACAAGTCAAGAAGACCTGAGTTCAAATTAGGCAACAGATAGTTACTAGTTTTGTGATACTGGGCAAGCCTCTTTTAACGTCTTTCTGCAGCAATATCCTCATCTGTGAAATAGGCATCATGATAGCACTTACCTCTCAGTGTTGCCATGAGGATAAAATGGAACAGTGTTTGTAAAATGCTAGCTATCATTATTTTCACTCTATCCACTTTGCCCTATGGAGTAGAGTTTTAGTAGAGTAACCCAGTCAGACTGGGTTAGGTTTGAGAGATGTCTGGGTGGTGAAACATGTAAACTACACTTTCCCAAAGTGACAATGAAAGATACAGTTCTTTCACTCAGTAGTTCAGCGGTGTCACAGCATCAGGGAAAGGTCTGGGGGCAGGCCAGAGAGATCAGAGCATGTTTCTTGGTGGTGGGGTGGGGAGAGGAAAAAATGAACCTAGTGTAGAAAGAGAAATGGAAGATACAAAAGAGAGAATGATTAAAGGCTTAAAGAGGTGAGAAGAAATTGGGATCAAGATACTACTTCTCTGGATGGGAAAGAAGATGGGAAAAGATAAAGATTTTTTGAGAAGGGGGAAGAAGGAAACTTGTTATATCAGTTTAATCTCATTATAAGTTAAAATATAAGAAACTCTGAGTCTAGGGGTGGAGGAGGGGGGGAAAGGTTGAATTAACAGCAGATTAATTTACCCTGAGATATTAGTGACCCATAAAGTGTTATTCCCTATTACCTCACCCACCCCACCCAACCCCATCTCCCCCAGGCTATTTGTATTTTAAGAGAGCCATTCAGAAAAGTTTCTTTTTAACCCCAAGAAACTCAGGTTTCTAACAAAAGAATTTAGGCCAATGGATTGTGCAAGTAAGAAGTAGGAAAGGCATTTTTGTGTATAGGATAGTCTTCTTTGGTTCCACATTCTTTCTACTACATTGTGATAAACAAAAACCTTCATTCACACAGAGCCAGACATTTAGAGCTGGAGAGAAGCTTAAAGACAACTTGAGCTAATGTCCTCTTGAAATGACTTCACCAAAGGTACTACAAGAGTTAAAGGCAGAAGTAGGGTTAGGCTCAGTGCTGCCATGCTTTCTCCAAAACACCCAACATACCACTCCACACCATACAGTCTTCACTGGCCACTTTCACTGTTCTACTTTCTTACTCCCATCCTACCTCAAAGGCATTCACAGAGGACCCTGGAGAGATAGCCTGTCTAGAGACCCAACCTAACCAGCCCCTCCCCCCTTTTGGAAGGGAAATCAAATCTCCCTGAAGACAAATGAAATATCCAGTGGATCCAAGTGAGCATCAAAATTGATCAGAGCAGGAGATAAATGAAATCTAAAGCAACTTAAAATCAGAAAATATATTGAGGAGCTATCAATATGATCCCTGGGACCAGACTTGATGCTACACATTGCAATTAAACCCTTTATCACAATTAGTTGAATGATGTTTATAACATGACTCGTTAAGAAAGAGCCAGGTCAATCATCTGCTTATCCATGGCCCTACCCAACCAATTCATATATTATGCCCAGTCTGTTAACTATGACAATGATGCTCTTCACCTACCAATCCAGAGGTCATGAAGGTAAAGTTGTGCTACTTGTGGTAGAGAAGAACTCCACTTCTGCTAACACCTATGCCTCTCCCCTGGTTCCTCTTCTGATCCACAAGTATGTGCAGGAAGGTATGGATTAGGGAACCCATCTTCAGCCTTGCAAGAGAGGGTGGACACACAGGGACTAACTGGGGACTTTGACTTCAATGGGTTTTGCCAACAGAGTTAACCAACCTTGGACATATACATATAGGCATGTGTGTGTGTGTGTGTCTACACAATCATCCTCCTGCCTGTCTCCAACTCCACCCCTCCCCAAAACCAGTTAAAAACTAGAGAGGTACGAGTAAAGAAACATAGGAGACAGAATGGTACAGTGGAAAGATTCAAGTCAACAGGAATTTATTAAACACTTACTATGTGCTGGACACTGTACTAAGTTCTAGAATATAAAGAAAAAGGGAAAAAAAAGCATTTCATTTGGAGTCCGTGTGCTTTTGTTGTTCAGTCGTTTTCAGTTATGTTTTTGTGGCCCCATTGGGACCATTTGGCAAAGATGCTGGAGTGGTTTGCCATTCCTTTCTCCAGCTCATTTTACAGATAAGGAAACTGAGGCAAATAGGTTTAAGTAACTTGCCCAGGGTCACACAGCTAATAAATGTCTGAGGCCAGATCTGAACTCAAGAGGAGTCTTTCTGACGCCCAACCTGGCACTCTATCCACTGTGTCACCTAACTGTTCTATTGTATTTTTATTCATTTTGTTAAATATTTCCCAATTACATTTTAATCTGGTTGAGTAGCAGCACTCCAGAGGGTTTTCAGAGTGGGCAATCCTCTGGCCTCAGGTGGACCTGTGTTCTAGGTAATCCTCTAAGCTTCAGAGAACATGTCAATATTCTTTGTTAGAAGGATTTTCCTCATCCAGGAATTCCCCATACTAATTAAATCACAAATCCAGTCCCTCTGCCTACCCTATTTATTTATCTAGTACTCTAAAGGACACTATCACAAAATTACCTAATTTGCTCCTCATAAAACCCTCATGAGGTAATACATATTCTCCCCATTTTGCAGATTTTTAAAAAAGCCCACCTGGTGTTTAGCCATATTAAACGACTTGGCCTAGATCTTGTGGCCAGTAAGCTGCAGAATCTAGGACTGAAATCCAGAATCCAGGTTCATGCTCTCTCTCTTACATACTACACTTCATACTCAATGCCCAAGATAGAAAACAGCAGCCTAATGATTGGGATCACTCATTGCTACAATGGGATTATCACCCCTCTTTCCTCTCATGCCCAGTCTCTCCTCCTCCCCAGCCTACACGACCACCAACACACAGGTAGATACACAAACAAGCCAGCTAGAGTCTCGCAGTTCTGTACAACCGCCTTTTTTTTTTGGAGGGCAATTGGGGTTAAGCGACTTGCCCAAAGTCACACGGCCAGTAATTGTGTCAAGTGTCCGAGGTCAGATTTGAACTCAGGTCCTCCTGACTCCAGCTGGTGCTCTATTCACTGAGCCACGTAGCCGCCCTCTGTACAACCTTCTGATTCTGGCCAAGTGCCACTGCCGTCACCACCCATGCCCCGATCTCTGATCCAGCCACGTGGAGAGGAGTGGGAGGCATGGGAGGGAAGCGGCCATGGAGAACGACCCTGTGTTCCTCTTCACATACTCTCGTCCCTCATGTGTCAGACAGGCAAGCTAGCCTGAGGCTGGAGTTAGGACTCCATGCAAGACAAAAAATCATGAAGTCTCCTTTCATGCCAGCCTTGAAGAGAGGATTGGAAATTGGTATTAACCCCATAATCTAGATCGAAGGAAAGAGATCCTCTAAAACTCTAAAAGCAAAAAGGTAAAAAATAACCACAAAAAATTAAAGAATGTTTCCAATGTCCATCTTTTCCTACTTTGCTGCAAACTTTACAAAAGCAGGGGCAGTTATCTCATGCCTCTCTCCATCCCCTACAATGATAGGCATCATTGCCCAATAAATGTTTGCTGAATGAATGGATGAATGACACAAGGATCCATGTAACAACATTCTCCTAAGAATCACCACTGTGTGCTTGTCATTCTCCTGACTTTTTTTTTTCTGGCTAGAGAGGTAGGCAGACAAGCTTCTCTCTCTATTTAATCAAATAGAGAAAGTATTTTCTAGCTTTTCAGCACAATGCTTTGCTAGAAACTGTCATAAAGAGAATCACCATAAAATGGATTTTATAGTCCCATAGGGGCAATGTTATAAGTGGTGGCTATGTTGCTGACCAACAATTTGGCATTAAATAAATCACAGAGATGACCAGCAATCTGTAACATAAACTAAGATGCAATAACTATAAATCTCACCAATCAATTTTTAATTATAAAATTATGGCTCCAAGTCAGAGGATTTTAGGACTGGAAGGGACCTGAGAAATCAGTCTAGATCTCTCAGTTTTACAAATAAGGAAACTGAGACCCATAGAGGTTAGAAGACTTTTCCAGAGCCATAGGGTGAACTATTAACATAGCAGGGGCTAGAGCCCAGGTCTCTTGATGTCAGTCTGGGTCCTTCTCCATCACATCAAACTCTTTCCCTTACAAAAGTTCAAAATTGAATATAAATCTGCATACTAGGGGCAGCTAGGACACGAAGGGAATAGAGTGCCAGCCCTGAAGTCAGGAGGGCCTGAGTTTAAATCCAGCCTCAGACACTTGACACTTAGTTAGCTGTGTGACTTTGGGCAAGTCACTTAACCCCAATTGCTTTGCCTTCCCCCCTCCTCCCCAAAAATCTGCATACTAGTGATATAAAGAACACCACTATACTATAAAATATAAATATAACACATAAAAATTCAGCTAGTATATTAAATTTGACCTGTAGAAAACATATCTCAATACTTCTAGAAAACAGGGGGGGGCCCTCATTTTACAAATGAGAAAATCGAAATCTTGAGAAGTTAAAAATAAGTTGACAAAGGTCACAATCACACAGGAAATAAGTAGCAGAACAGAATTCAAATCTAAGTATTCTTGACTCTAAATCCAGTACTTTCCCTACCATACTAAGTTTTCATCAAAGTGGATTCTCTTTTTACCAGCACAAGTCTCAGCCTTACCACTCTTTAACAGAAAATTGTTTATATGAGTTGGTGTGGTCAATGAAACCAATTACCTAGTAGCCAACCTTCTGAAGTGGTGAACTTCCCTAGACTTATCAAGGCTTGTCCTCAAGACTCCACACCTTTCCAAACTGATCAGAACCGTCAGAGCTTGTGTAGCACTAGCAGAACCTTTGAGAACTCAAAACCTCCCTCACGCCATGATGAGGCATCAAACTAGGACTTTTACTGGATATAAAGAGCACTAAAATGGTTATAAAGCACATTAACTGAACATTTAATTTAAATGATGTCCTTTGCCTTCCTAGAATTTGTTTTTTGTTTGGGGGGAGTTTTTATTTTGTTTTGCTTTGTTCTGAGGTTGGATTTCTCAATCTCCCCAGGCTGGAAGTGTAGGTCAAGGGCTCGACCCCACTACTGATTGGCACAAAAGCTTTTGCTATCTCATAGGAATGATGTTATAAGCAGAGGTTATGTTCCTGACCAACAACTTGGTATCCCATAAATCGTGGAGATGATCACATGTGTGCGTATGTATACATATATGCATGCACATGTATGTGTATGTATGTATAAAATATACAGGTAAAAGAAGGAATTGCCTCTAACTACTGAGCATCTCCTATAGGACTGGGGGTCTGCTATCCTCTCTGAGAGACAAAAGAGGTTCCTGCCCTGAACTCAACTCAAGAATATTATAATCTAGTTATAGACTTTATAATTTGATGGAGCCTTGAGGCTTTGGTCAAAAGGGCCAGCTGAAAGAGAATGACAACACTTTAAGAGCTCAGCCAATTGGCATGAGGCGAGCATACAGCAGGACTGAACACACAAAAGAAACTAGCTGAAAACAATGGAATGATGAGAGAGAGAAGACACATTCAGGGCTGAAGTTCCATCCCTGGAGCCCACGTTCTGACTGGCTTCATGACTACATTTCACAGGAACTTCAGTCTCCCTCATCCATCTGAGGACACCGCCTTCAACAAAGCCCAAGAGTGATCTAGGGAAAGGACCTACTAGAAAGAAAGATGCCAGAAAATCTGAAATCCCCAAGTCTAAGAGACTGGTGGTCCATCTACAAAGCTAAGTAAACTGTGTGGCTTTGGAAGTTAAGTCTAAACCCAACTTCTCAGAAAAAAAAAAAATTAAACCAATGCTATCACTTTTTTTTTTGCACACCAGGAGTCCAAATGTCCCAGGCTAACCTTGATTGTGTGTTTTGTTTTATGTTTATTTTTTGCAACCTCCCAGTAAACCACTAGCTATTTGTAAACTGTCCTCCTAGACCATAAAGCCAGCTAGCTTTCCCCTTCAAAAGGTTTTTCTAATCTCACTGCTTCCCAATCTGGCTCCCACCCACTTTTCTAGTCAGAATTCATTTCTTTCTTTCTTGAAATCTGTTTGTATTACTCAGTATGTACTATTGCATCCATCCCACTCCCCAGTAGAATATAATCTCCTTCCAAACAGAAACTGCTTCCTTTTTGGTCTTTGTGTCATCCCTGCCTAAGATATATGATTAATGAATAAACTTGTGACGAATATTTTCTGACAAATTCTGACGAATAAACTGAACTTCTATGGAAAGCTCTAGTCCACCATTTTACATAAACCCTCAGCTTTCTCAGTGTGATCCTTCTTTATTCCAGCTATATTTCCTTCTTCCCTTACACCAGCATATATTTCCCAAAGCACATAACTTTGTATCTCAGTCTCTCCAAATTCAGTTCTTTTGTAGTTAGAACCAAAGAAATGTAAACTCTTAGGAGATGAAGAAGGCCTCTCCTTATTTTACAGGAAACCCAAGCCTGAGAGGGTAAGTCACCTGGACCAATCTCACAGATTGGTGACCCAATCAAACAATTAACAGGAATTTATTAAGTACTTATTATATGGCAGGCTCTGTACTAGGCCTCGGGGATACAAAGTCAAAAATGAGAGAGATCCACCGTCAGGGAGCTCACATTCTATCAGAATGTAACATCTGGCATCAGAACCTGACACACAGCAAAATGCCTTGCATATAGTAAGCCCACAGAATGTCTCTAAGGGTTGTCGTGAAAATAAATGCAAACATAGGGAAAGTGTTTTGCACATATAAATGTTGAAGATGATGATGATGATGTATTTATTGAACTGAAGTGAACTTAGATCCAATCGCTCACCCAATAATGCCATTGTATTTTGTAACTAATCCACCCTTTCATGTGAGATTTTGATGAATCCCCAGAGTTGGCAGAGGGTTGGAGGAAGTTGTTCTAGAAAGTGTTGCATAAACCTCTGCTAGTACACTTAAGGATGTAAATATAGGGGCCACTAGGTGGCGCAGTGAATAGAGCACCGGCCCTGGAGTCAGGAGGACCTGAGTTCAAATCTATCCTCAAACACTTAACACAAAAACTAGCCATGTAACCTTGGGCAAGTCACTTAACCCCAATTGCCTCCAAAAAGAGAGAGAGAGAGAGAGAGAGAGAGAGAGAGACAGAGAGACAGAGAGACAGAGAGACAGAGAGACAGAGAGAGAATGTAAATGTACAGGTCAAAGGGAACATACAATCATAACTTGGAAGCTGAAAAGGACATTAGAAATAACCTAGCCCAGCCTTTCCCCCAAGATGGCACCAAAAGTGAAGAATGCCATTGTTCCCCCCCCCCCCCCCCCAAGGCCAAGTCCAAGGCCTTGAAGGCCAATAAGGTGATGTTGAAGGGTGTCCATAGCCACAAAAAGAAGACCCAAACATCCCCCACTTTTGGTGACCCAAGACACTAAGGCTTTGAAGGCAGCCCAAATACCCTAAGAAAAGTGCCCCTCAGAGAAACAAGTTTGATCAAGTTTCCCTCGACCACTGAGTCTGCTATGAAGAAGACTGAGGACAACACCCTAGACTTCATTGTGGAAATCAAGGCCAACAAGCATTGGAACAAGCAGGGGGTAAAGAAGTTGTGTGACATCGATGTGGCCAAGGTCAACACACTGATCTGGCCTGATGGAGAGAAGAAGGCCGACGTCCGACTTGACTCCAAACTATGATGCCTTAGATGTTACCAACAGAATTGGAATCACCTAATCTGTGTCCAGCTGCCCCACTTCACCTACAATAAAACGTTTTCCAGTAAAAAGAAGAAAGAAAGAGAGAGAGAGAGAGAGAGAGAGAGAGAGAGAGAGAGA
>NW_027187325.1:8808966-8832383 GCF_028583685.1 Petaurus breviceps papuanus
AAAGAAAGAAAGAAAGAAAGAAAGAAAGAAGGAAAGAAAGAAAGAAAGAAAGAAAGAAAGAAAGAAAGAAAGAAAGAAAGAAAGAAAGAAAGAAAGAACCTGTCCCAATCACCACAATGGTCATACAAGTAGTAATTGGGAGGGCTAGGATTTGAACTCAGATCCTCTGACTCTGCTAGGTAGCAAAGTGAATCAAGTGCAGGAAGATTAGTGAATTCAAATCTGACCTCAGATACTGACTGGCTGTGTGACCCTGGGCAAGTCACTCAACTTTGTTTGCCTCAGTTTCCTCATCTGTAAAATGAGCTGGAGAAGGAAACAGCAAACCACTCCAGTATCTCTGCCAAGAAAACCCTGAATGGTGTCAGGAAGCGTCAGACATGACTAAAAATGACTGAACAACAAAAACCTCTGACTCCAAACCCTTTTCATTACACTACATCCCTGGTAATTTACTGAAGTCTGTATATTGTACAGGTAGGAGAAATTCGTAGAAATACAACTTTCAAGGAGACATTATTAACACCATTTTATAACTCTCCAGAGACATGGAATATTGAACTATACTGATACCCAAGGTTTAGTCCTTCATAATTGTTTTCCAACTATTTTTTTTTGTTTCACAGATACAAGCTTTATTTCCCCCAAACAAGAGTGTAAACTTCTAGTGGTCAAGGACCATGCTCCTCTAGTACCAACCAGCTCTTTTCACATCTTCTCTCCTCTTTCTCTCTTTTTCCTAGCTACCCAATGCACTAAGGTGTTGTTCATACAGTAAGGGCTCAAGAAAACACTCACTGATTTACTGACTGAATGAAGGGGGCAAAATCAAAAGGAGATCCCCCAGGGCAACTTTCTCATTAATAAATTAACAGTGAGGCTTCCAACTATGCCAAGTTGTCACTTATTCACATTAAGGTTTAAGTTTTAGTAGAGAGGAATTTCTCCTTCCCAAATTACTGTGGGTTAGAAACTACCTGTTAGCCACAGACCAGAGGGAACTGAAGTGTAATTACATTTTAAATATGCTAATATTTGTCCACATAAGATAATGATATCTGTGAAATACAGATGTATCCTTCCCAACTACCCAAATAGACTAGTGATGTCCAGGGAAGCACAGAATTTTAAAAAACAAAAACTGGGGAGTTTTTAAAGACCATGACACCTTCACAATATTGTTACAAAGATCAAATGAGGAAATGAATGCAAAGACTGCAAATAAAAGTAGGAACTTTGAAATAGAAAGGCAGGAACCATTCAGAGGAGATGAAATCACTTTCCTCATCCCTCTTTGTCCTTTCTCCTCCAACTGAGCATAATCTCCTAACCTGGACCTGGATACTCAGTCAACTGTGTTCTCTTTTCTGAACAGCAACAACTCACAAATTGAATGAAGCTGTATTTCTAACTATAAGTCACTACCTCGCTGACTGAAGGAGTTGGAAGGCTTCTTATCCTTTGTGTGTGTGTGTGTGTGTCCTGGACCCTTTTGACTGTCTGGTATACGGACTCCTAATCAGAATGAGTTTTTTAAATGAATAAAATCCATAGATTATAAAGGAAACCAACTTTATTGAAATACAAGTATATTATGTATTTTTAAAGAAAATGCTCAGATCATAGGTTAAGAACCGCTGTTTTGAGAAAGTATGTGGTTCAACTCCCTCATTTTGCAGATGAGAAAACTCAGGGCTGAAGAAGGGGAGGAACTTGTCCAAGGCCAGGAAGCTTGTTATTAGGAGCCACCTCACTCCTAACTCAAGAATGAATGAACACAATGCAAAGCAAGCTGGTAGGTAGAGGTGAATATATCTCTTGGAGCCAACTGTTCACTTTTCCAGTATGGATATTCCAACATGAATAATAAGAGCCTTACACTATGATCTGGAGTCTTCCTGGTCAGTTTACAAGCCTCAAAAAATAAATTCCAGTCAAGCTATTTAGGAAGACTTGAGTATGATTGCACAAGGCATATATTTTGAAAGCACTGTTGGATTTCAGATCATTCTGCTCTTTATGACCAAGTTAGGAAGGTGTGGTGGGTAATAATTCTTCAACACTTTCTTAGTTCAGGGCTCCCAGCAGGTGTTCAATAAATAAAAAATATTGATTAAATAAACAAATGCAGTATGTCCCACTATGTTTGGAATCTAAGGACTTGAGTTCAAATCCCTTTTAATCTTAGATAACTCACTTAAACTTTCTGGACCTCAGTTTCCTCATCTGTATAATAAAGGAATTGAATTACATGGACTCCAAGTCAGATTTACATCTGTGACTCTACAATCCTATTAATGCTGGCTGTTCCTAAAGTTAATTACTTAAGACACAAGAACAGAATAAAGAGTTAGGGAGAATGGACGAAAAAGGAATTGTAAAGTGAAGCACAAGCAGCTTCCCAGAGAGCTACTGCTGTGAAGAGGCTCAAGTTCTGATTACATAGTATAGTGAACACTCTATTTATTCAGTAACAAATTAAGGCAAAACATTCACAGAAATCGAAATACAGCATTCACAATGTTACAACTTATCACTAAAATAGCCACATAGTTTTCACCAAAGTGGTCACACAGTTTTGAACAAAGTACATTCATTTAAGTCACTCAATCACAAAGTCCTTAATTCGATCATTCGATCATTTAGTAATTCAGTCACTTAAGGAGGCAAGCCTCCTTCATTCAATCACTCAATAACTTAGTAACTCAATCACCCTTAAGGGACACAAAGTACAATAGTCAAGGTTCTCCACCCATGGGGTGCAATTAAGTTACGATATCATCATCAGTCACTACTCAGTATTCAGGGAGAGATCTTTTCATCTTGACTCAAGGCAGGCTTTCAGCTTCCCTGGTTCCCCTTCCATGGTCCCAGCTCCTACCTGGATTCACCAAACTGTCACCTGGGTTCAAAGGCAGACAGCTCCCAGTTCCTTGTCCAGCTCTCCATGCAGTTCCTGTTCCACACTGAAGCTCACAGTGTCCAGTACACCTTAAATCCTTCAGTCTCTGTTCCTGGGAAGTCAAGGCTTAACAAAGCCACAAACAGACAAAGTACTGACAGCACAGTCATGCTTCCTCTGGCATCTCTGGCTGGCCCTCAGAAGTCATCAGCAGAAGTTTCAGCTGGTTCCCAGAATCAAAATCACTTCATCCAGGTTCTCAAAATAAAAATCATTCTCTCCAGCCTGGGTCTCTCTTCCTCGGCCTCCAGAACCTGGCTCCAAGAAGATCTGAAATTCCAGCTAGGGCTTCTCCTTATATACATATTAGCTCCTCCCTATTCTGCCCCTTCCTGTTACATCAGCAACTTCCGGTTACGCCAGCAACAACCTTTTGTTTCTTAACAGAGGCTTGATCTGATTAATTTCAAACTAGGTGCCAGGTACCTGTTAGCTTTGCCAATACAAAGGGATCCAATTACATTCTGATTACAGGAATGTGAAGCACTTCTGTGTGTCTTTCATTCCTCTACCTTTCTACCATTCCCAATACACACCTTCCAATCAAGCAATACATCAGTAAGCATTTATTAAACTCTTACTAAACAGATATCATGTTAAGCCATGGGGTTACAAAGAAAATGTGAAAACAGTCCCCAAGTTCAAAGACCTTTATTTTAACTCTATCCATGCCCTTCCCTGTCCCTTAGAGGAAAAAACCAAGCCCCCATCATCTGTTCTTACAGTTACCACTTCCCAAAAAACCTTGCCCCTTCCATTCACCTGTCCAAAAATCTCTCCTTTAAGACAGAGGTATCATATCCAGCAGCACTCCAGAGTGCAGTCAAACCACCACATTAAAATGTAATTGGGAAATATTTAGCAAAATTAAAAAATACAATAGATGATAGATAACATGAATATGTGGTTTTCTAAGTCAATACGTGGCCTACAGGAGTTCCTTATGTGCAGGTCAGTAGCCCCTATTTCTCTTTGAGTGGGACACCACTGCTCTAAGGTAAAGCTTAATCTTCTGGGCTCCCACACATACCTCTCCAACTACTCAAGCATACAGATCTCCCCCCTTTTCTGAATGTCCACTGCACTTATAGTCACCACTAAAATCATGGAATCACAGGACTCCAAAATCAGAAGTCATCTATAGTCCAACCTGTACCTGAGTAGGAGTCCCTTATAGGACATAACTAGCAAGTTTTCACATGGACTTTGCCTAAAGTCTTCCAGTGACAGGAATCTCACTGCCTCCAACGGAAACGCCTTTCACTTTTGGACAGCTCTACTTGTTAGAAGAAGTTGAAATCTGCCTTTTTTTTTTCAAGCAGAAATTTCTATTTCTGGGGTGGCTAGATGGCGCAGTGAAGAGAGCACCGGCCCTGGAGTCAGGAGGACCTGAGTTCAAATCCAGCCTCAGACACTTAATACAAAAAAACTAGCCATGTGACCTTGGGCAAGTCACTTAACCCCAATTGCCCTCCAAAAAGCAAAAAAGAAATCTCTATTTCCCTCTGTCCCTAACAGCCAACAGGTTCTAATTCTGTTCTCCAGGGAAGGTCAAGTAGAAAATAATCCCTACTCTACATGACTGTTTCCCATACTTGAAGACAGCTCTCATGTCCCCTCCAATGGCACAGTCTCCACTCTCCTCACTATCCAGGTTATTCTCCTGTGGAGATACTCCAGCTTATCCTTTCTAGAATGTGCAACCCAGACCTGAGCACAATCCTCCAGTCCTGCCTTATCCAAGGCTACAGTGGAACCCTGAGACACTCTTCTCAGGTACTACTTCCATCAACGATGCCTAAGATCTGATGAGTTGGGTGAGGGGGAAGGTGGCCCTCTAGCTATTGACATTTTAGTCTACTTATAACATACTGATTTTGATCAACTGCTGCCTAGATTTCCTTCTTTCTCCCTCTGCAATATACTGTGCAGTTAACACTTAATTGTAGTCTGATTGTTTTGTATGTGTACATGGGATCCTCATTTAAATTGCTGGTATCTTGAAGGTAAGAAGAACATATCCTTATTGAATGTTAGAACTACAAGGGACCTTGGAATCTCAGCCCTAGACACTGCCTGGTACACAGTAGGCATTTAATAAATGCTTGGTGATTAATAAGCCATCTAAGCCAATTCCTTCACTTTACAGAGGAAAAAACTGAGCCAGGAGCAACAAAATGTCTTTCTTAAGGACACACAGCTAGTTTATATTAAAAGTAGAACTATTATAACCCAGGTCTTCTCATTCCCAAACCAGGGTTCTTTGTATTTTGTCTTTGTATTCCCAGTGATCAACAGAGTTAGGTACATAATAAGTGCTTAATTAATGTTTATTCATTAATCATACTACTTACCATCCTACCAAAGGTAGGATCATAGATTATGGAGCTGAAAGAGACCCCAGTGACTGTCTAGTCCAGCCACTTCATTTTCTTGATGAGGAAACTGAGACCCTGGGAAATTCAACAACTGGCCCTTGATAGAATTGGGATTAAGAGTTAAAGATGATATTGGAACCCAAATCCTCTGATTCAAGAATCTTTTTCCAAAGATAAATATATTCTCCACATTATGGCAATGGATACAAACAAGACACTCAGGCAAACGTGTTAATCAATTGAAGCAATCTAAAAACACCAAAGATCCAATCCTTCTATGCCACCCTTCCCCCAAAGCCAAGGATATTCCACAGTTAGGAGTCCAAGTCCACTGGAGATTCTGCGGCCCTTTCACTCAGATCTCTGGGGAAAGCGTAATAGGAGGGAGTCAGAGACAATGCAAATGTTATCTGTAGGAAAAAGAAGCAAGAGTCCACCCTAAAACAAGAACGTAATGATGGACCAAGAGATTGGACATGGGCAGAACACAGAATCCCTCACTCCTAGCCTGCCATGTCACAGGAGCCAAATGAAATAAGCTTATTTCATTAAAGTTAATCAGTCTGATTGGTTGAGTGGGAGATGCTGGATCTGTGGGGATGGGAGGGGTGGCTGAAGGGTACCACATGGTATATGTTTGGGCTGTTCCAGGGCCTGGGAGGCCCGTCTTTGAGTCTCGCTTATTAGGAGCCTGTGGTCTGGCAGTGGTGCAAAGGCTCTGTTTTTCATTTCTGAAATCATTACAAGCATGTGAACTCTAAACCCACACACTATTTAGGGGGCATAAGGAAGGGAAAGGGGTACAGATCAACAAGGAATCTGAGTCTCTTTGCTATATCCCAAACAAGCCATTGTTCTCATCAGCTTTCATGCCCACTCTAGCTAAGTTTCGCTATTTTAATTCAAACAAGGCCAGTGTCTTTGGGGACATAGTCCTCATGGAAAGGCTGGCACCCAAGGCATGGGCCCAGATTCCCTTCTTAATAAGACAATTAGAAGCACAACTTTTGTATTCATGGCACCAATGGGGTGCTCCTACCAAATAAGAGTGGCACCTATCACCTGCTGCTTGAGAAGATACCCATCACAAAGGGGCTGTTGTAAGCAGAGGCTTTGCAGGAGTGAGCACAAAAGCGGGAAACGAAGGGGCAGAAAGGATAGGAACATCGTGTGAATTTTTTCTTGGGAGTTCAAAACTAGGAATTAGGGGATGAAAACATGGGATTTACATGCCATATGTCTGCTACCCTCACTTCCTACAATTCATCCAAGCTAATCATTTATACTTCTGAGGTTATTAAAGCATAAAGCTGCTCTAAGACTTTTGGGACACCTTGTATATGTGAAAGGACTGAAGGCATACCATACCCATAAGTAAATGTAAAACATGACCAAATGAGATAGGAATAAATGGGATATTCCTACAGAGAATCTCCAAGGAAATAGGAGAAGATCACTTTTGTTCAGGGGAGGCTTAAGGAAAACACAGTAGAAGATACAGCACCTGAATAGAAGAAAGCATCTGAAGGAAGAAAAGGATTTCAGTAGGCCGAGATGGAGGGAGCTATCTACATGAATATCCAGAGATGGCAGGTGGGAATTGACAGGAATGTAGGACATGAGCCTGACATACAGCAGGTCCTTAATAAATGCTTATTGATTGATCAATTGATTATTAGAGGACAAGAAGGTGAAATAAGGTTAGAACCAGATACTGTAGGGCCTTATTTGCCAATTAAAATGCTCCACCAGCAATGTGGTATAGTGGGAAGAACACTGAATTTGGAGCAGAGGACCTGAGTTCAAAGTCTGACTATGATATTTGTTACCTGTATAGTCTTGGGCAAAATATCGAATCTCTCTAGATCTCATTTTCCTAATCAACAAAATGAAAATTTTGACTAGATGACATGTAAAATCCCTTTGGGCTCTAAGGCCTATGATATGAAACTGGGACTTAAAAGGCTGATCAGTACTTATTCTTGTCTACTCTCAACCTGAACCAAAATGGATCTAAGGGAAACAGATGACCACTACCTCCAGCAGGACAAAGGAGAAAACTTCCAACATGGTGTCAGTTATATCTGTGTTGACTTAGCATGCAGTAATGGGGGTGGTAAAATTTTCATCTTCAACAGTACACAGAATTCCACAGGCCCTTGGGTAGACAATCAAAGCTATTGCAAGACGAATAAATTAAGCAGCTTTTCCCTCTGGGAGGTAGGGATGGGGAGAGAAAAGGCTTAGTACCTTGCTACTCTAGCCTTTGAATTCAATCAATCAGAGGCTATGGCCTCAGCTCCTCCACCATCAATCAATATGCAACATAGTATGCTCTCTCTCTCTGCCTCTCTCTCTCTGTCTCTCTTCTCTGCCTCTCTCTGTGTTTCTGTCTCTCTCTCTCTCTGTCTCACTGTCTTGCTCTCGCTCTCTCTCTTCCTCACATATATGTGTGTGTCTGTGTGGATATATGTATATGTGTATATACACATGATGTGTATGTATGTCTACATGTATGCATATATACACATGTAATATCTCCATATATGTGTATATGTGTGTGTACTCTCCCTATGTGTATGCGTGTGTATGTGTGTGTATATGTATATGTGTATATATTATATATATACACTCTTCCTATGTGAATATGGGGGCATGTTTATATATTTATATATATATATATATATATATATATATACACATGTACACACTCTCTCTACATACATACGCACACACACACTTGTTGTTCAGCTGTTCACTCATTTCTCTTCATGACCCCATGGACGTGTCCATAGGGTTTCCTTGGCAAAGATCCTGGAGTGGTTTGCCATTTCCTTCTCTAGTATATTCCCATTTTATAGAAGAAGAACTGAGGCAAATAGGACTTAAGTGACATGCCCAGGGTCACACAGCTAGTACATGTTTGAGGCTGGATTTGAATTCATATCTTCTTGACCCCAGGTCTAGTATTCTATCCACCATACCACCTACCTGCCCTATATATACACACACACACATATATGTCTACATATATACACACATATATGTATACATGTATATAATCTATACACTAGTATATGTCAAATATAACATGAAAATAAGGTGAAAAAATGTTAACTTCCCCACCTTTCTCATTCTAAAATCTCTCTGACTTTCAAAATTTTTAAAAATAACTTCTTATTCATCTTATTTAGATTAGGTGTATACCTATGATATATGATATCTTACCAGGCACATAAAATCTTTGAAGTATAACTCCCCCAAATCTCCCATGACCATTATTCTTTCCCATTGCCACTACTACTACTCTAGTTCAGACCTTTATTCCCTCCAGCCTGGATTACAGAAATAGCCCCCTAATGGATTTCCATGTTGCCAATGTCTCCCCACTCCAAGACAGCCTACTATATGCTTTCAGATTCATATTCCCAAAGTCTACTTTGATTATACCATGCTAGCTAATGTTTTGAAATTGCTTATGTATACACACACACACACACACACACTGTGCCCTCCTCCCCGTTTGAATATAAGCTCTTTGAGGTCAGGGCCTGCTTCCTTTTTGTCCTCATATCTGTCATGGAGTCAGGAAGATCTGGGTTAAGTGTTCTAAGATGTGCTAGTCATTTAATGTGGGGTGAGTCAGTTAACTTTTCTGTGCTCCAAGCAACTAGACTCACATTGATAAACAGTATTTCCTCCCTCACATAGGAATACACTCAAAGCAATGAAATCACAGTTCGATTCTTATCCTTCAGTCCTGAGTGCCCAACATAGCACTACATGTTGTAGTCACTTAATAAATTGTCAAATTGAAAATATCTCTAAGGCCCCTTTCCAAGGCTAAAGTCTATGGGTCTCAGGTAAAGGTCCTATCTTTGTGACCTCAGGCCCTACAACATCTGGTTCTCATCTTATATCACATTGTTATCCTTCAATAATAAATTTAATTAAGCATTTATTAAATATCTGCAATGTTGTCAGGCACACATCCTACATTCCAGTCAAACTCACTACTTGCTAACTGTCCCATGGCCTCATTCTACACTCTGCCATCTCTGGATATGTATGTAGATAACTCCTTCTATCTCTGCCTGCTGAATTCCTTTTTTTTTTTCCTTCATCGTTCTATTCAGATGCTACATCTTCTACTGTTTTTTCCTTAAGCCTCTCCTGATGAAAAGATATCTCATCTTCCTAGTTACTTGGAGGTTCTTGGTAGGAATCTTCCCTTTATTCCTCTCTCATTCTGTTCTGTGTTACATTTATTTACAGGTATGGCCTGACTTCATTCATTCGACACATTGTCCCAAAAGTCTTAGTGCAGCTTTCTGCTTTAATAACCTCAGAAGTACAAATGCTACAAACTTTAAGAAATTGAAAAGTTAAATTATTTAAAATTCTAAGATCTTAATACGTTTCTTAGTAAGATTTCATATAAGCACTGTCTTGTGATATTCACCACTCTAGTCAACTTCAAACTTAATAATTTTATCAGCTGCTCCTCAGCGACTAAAAGGACTACATTTGTACTCCTGGACTTAAGATCACCCACAGAACGAGGTTTAAAGACATACACAACCGTTCTGATGTGACCCACAGAATACAGTCTAATAGAAATAGATTAGGTGACCTACGTAAATAAAAAGAGGACCTCCTCCCCCAATCCATAGATCCAAGAAAGGGTCACCCAGAAAGTTTCACTCGTGTAGGAATAATGACAGGATTCCCCAACTTGTTAAAATAAAAAAAAAAACTTATTCAGAATTCAAAAAGCTAAATAAATATAAGGTAAATTAAAAATTAAAATTTCAAATGACTTTTTTCTATGTTTGTTACATTTATATTTTGAAGCTATTAAAGCTTAATACTGCAGTAAGACTTTTGAGTATTTACTGAGCATTCTCTGTATTTACTGGGCATCGACCCTGTTTGGTATACCATGCTAGGTTTTAGGGGACAAAATTGAATTAGGGTAGTATAATTCTACCCTCGTGGCAATTACAAGGGAATATGACACATAATAACTGACATTTATATAGCACTTTAAAGTCTGAAAAGGTTTTATAAGCATAGCATTTCAGTCCCATCATAATGCAGGAAGGAAGGTAGTATTATCCCCAATTTACAGATGAGGAAACTGAGACTCTGATTTACCTAGGGATATAAAGGTTCTAAGTATCAGAGGCAGGATATGAATTAGGTTTCCGTGGCTTCAAGTTCAACATGCTAACTACTATCAGCTGTTCTCAAAATGATCTCAATCTAAGACTCTTTTAGAACCCATGAGGTCAAGACTATTCATTTCAATGCTAAGACATTATTTTCCAATTAAAACCCTCCTCCCTTTTCCAACTACATATCTGTGTAAGGTCAGATTTTCTTCACATTCTTCAACCAAAACAATACATTGAAAACAGATTCAATGCAGAAGCAGATATGAGAATCCAGTCATCCTTTATTATTATTATTAAGAGAGTTGTAAAAAATATGTAAAACAATGCCATTCTTCTCAATAAACCTTTTTTTAATAGTTATTTTTCATTAGAAAAAAAAGTTATTCATGTTAACAGGTACTGGGTTTAATGTTATCTTTAAATGAATCACTAAATACATACTTTAAAATTTTATAACTTTTAATTTCTAATATGGTAAACACCGATAGTTACAACCCACATAAACAAATACTCTTTGGGCTCCTCAAGAATTTTCAAGATTGTAAAGAGATACTGAGGCCAAAAAAGGTTAAGAGTTGTTACATTATATCACACAGCCACCAAAGAAAACTTCCAGATAACAGTAACACCCAACAATGTGCATTACAAAGTTGTGCAAACTAGCACAGGAGATCCACAAGGGAAGATGATAGCCTCCATATTGGATTTCAGGCAGGAAATGAGTCATTTTTCATCGTTACATTCCTAGACTAACATAACGATGTTTTCTTTTTTGTCTTTGTAGCCAAAGCACCCAGCAGAGCCTGGCACAAAGAAAGTTTTAATAAATTCTTGTTGACTGGTTGGCTCAGGGTGTATGTTTGTTAACTGAATGGAATTAGTCCTAAAATTTAGGTAGCTTGAAAATCACTTAAAGGCCAAGGGTCCCCAAATCTGTTTTTCCTATGGAGGAGCTACTTTGTGACAGCCTAGAGCTTTAGAAAGGTCAGAGACATGCTGGCGACATGAATAAGTCATTGGGCAGGGTGAAACCATAAGTCTCATAGAGGGAACTTCTACTCCCCACTTCAAGTTCCAGATGGCTACAAGGATTATTATTTTTTATTGAGGAGAAACAAGGAGGATCAAAGAATAAATCTTGATATTAGGAAACTAAGGAGTCTGGTCTCCAGTTATTGGTAAGACTCAACATCCAGAGGCATTACAACAAGGAACTGAGATCTTATTGGCCATATAGGGATGAATTCTTCAGCCATGGCAGCTCTGAAAGACCTTCTCCTAAGTCTAAAGGGGGCTATGATCTACAGTGCTGATGAAAAATCCACTCCAAGAAAATCAGAGATGATTCAGCATAGAGCAGAATTCAGCAGAGACTCTAACATATTGAACAGGATGAGTTTCCTTTGAAAACTTGAAAGGGCTTTGAAGGTAAGGGCCTCGGAATCATAATTATGGACACAAATTTTCATTGTTGTGGTAAGCCACAGTCGATACAGGACTGAAATGCATAATATGTCAGTTTACATAAAGTCTAATAATGTCACTGATTTCCAAAGCTAGAAGGGCCTTTCAAGGTCATCCAGTCTAACCCCTTTCTATTACAGATGAGGAAACGGCACCTCCATTCTATCATCATTAACAGGTCAGAACACCTTAGTTCAAGTACTGAGGCACAATCACAGTACCCTGCTTCAAAACTTTATGTGATGATGTTATATAGGAAGACAAAAGCATGAAAATAGTGTTCCCCTAGATTGTATCAGTTGCATTGAAAATGCCCTTGGTTGTGTGCCATATGGGAAGTTGTCCAGAGCACAAAGTACTTAAAGAGAGATGCCAACTGGAAACTCACTCTCTGGGTGAAATGGCTCATCTGGGGAGCTTTCCTGAGAGGGTAAGGCTAAAATTTGGGTGCTGGAACACCAGAGGAGCAGAGAAAATATATTTTTCCTCTTTTTAACAGAGAAGTCTTCTAGGTGGATACAACTCTAGACTTGGGAGTCAGAAAGACCTGAGTTCAAATCCAGCCTGAGACACTTAGTAGCTGTGTGACCCTGGGCAAGTTACTTAACCTTTGTTTGCTAGTTTCCTCTTCTGTAAAAATAAGGATGATAATAATAGAACCTACCTTCACAGGGTTGCTGTGAGGATGAAATGGGATTATATTTGCAAAGTCACTTGTAAACCTTAGAACATGTGCCAGCTGTCATCATTATTATCTAGTAAATAATATTAGTTTGATATATTGTATGTAATAATTATTATTCTTATGAGAGAAGTGGAGGGCTACAGGTGTATAATAATAAATGCTGTCAGATGTGATTGTTTTATCCATTGGTTTTGATAAACTACTTTTCCATGTTTTTAGGATTCAATGGGAAGGGGCGTAGGGAGGGTGTAGGGGGCAGATTGGGGAATGTCTACAGTATAAAACAAAAGGTAGTAATAGACTTTTTTTTTTAAAGAGAGAGTATGGGGTTAATTCTCACCTTCTCTTTCCCTAACTTTCATCCCCCTGTGTTTTAAACATAGAAGTCTTGGAACAATGAGGAGTCAGGAAGAAAAAAAAATTCTCTGGGTTTTTTTTTTTAAACTAATAATTCCTTCATACAATTAAAAGAAAATCTTCTCCAGGTCAATGGACAAGAGCTAGTAGTCAGCAACATTTGCTGGTTAAGTGCTATCATTTCTTAGCTAGGGACAGAATGCAGCTTCAACCTCCTCATACCCTCCAGCTTCCCAAGCCTCATTTGTAAAGAAGTTTTCTTTTCAAAAAAGCACTGGACTAGTAATTAGAACATTTAGGTTCTGATTCTGAATAGCCATATGACTGTGGGAAAGTCATTTCTCTGTTGTGAGGAAGCTTCTTCTTTTGTAAAAATGTGGAGGTTGGACTAAATGATCTTTTTTCTAAAAGACTTTCAGTTCTGAATTAATGATCCTATCAGCTTACTCTAGGAAAAGCATACTATGAAGCAAAAAATCTAAATGAACCACACTAATTCTCTGTACCCTGAACTAAATTCCAGTCACCCAGATTTCTTGAATTTTCATTTATCTAGAACATAGATATAATCTCTACAGAATCAAACTCCTCAACAATAAAGAAAATGGGTGCCATAAAGTCAAGGCACACACAGAAAATGTCATCCTCAGATACTCATGAGAGAGTCCAGTGACTCTGTATTCCATGTAAAAATGAAGGTACTGATTTAACAAGCTTGTTATCTGCTTTCCTCTGGCAAACTTCCATCCGACTTAGGATAGCGCAGTCAACAAAAGTGAAATAGCAATGAAGTCTACTTCAGTGACAACAGCAAGGAGTGACATCTGAGAACAAGGAGCGGACAAAGAAATGCCAACTAAGAAAACACAGCACTTTAGGAAAAATGAATGTAAGGACAACTGTCCCTTCTACAGCTGAGGGTATCACTGTATTATATGAAATTACAACAAGGGTTATTTTTGATAATAATTGACATAGGTTTTACTTTCCCATTTCAACAATTCTGTGAAAGAGGAACTCTCAATGACCTGCCCACAGTCACACAGACACTAAATAAAAAGGCAGGTTCTGAATATAACTCTCCTCCCTATGCCAAAGGCCATTTACACTGCTTCTCCTGCCCTGATTCATCAAGGAAAAGTTGAACAAGGTTAGTTTTTCTGTCTATAAAGATAGGATAGTTTCTAATGCATTTTAGAAAAATTTCCAACAAAAACTTTTTTTTTTAAAGTATAAGTTTTTAAAGGGCAAAGACTTTAGTCATCTGGAAAATTCATTTTTCCAAAATATTTATTTTAACTGATGATGTCAGATAATATTTTATGAATTTTTAACCAAGAAGAATATAAAGGAAGAAAAAGAAATAAGGGGAGAGAAGAGAAACAAGGCGCATATTTATATATGTTTGTGTATAGATAATAGATGTATTTATATGTCATATTTGACTTTACCTGCATTGTATCTGTATCTTTTTCTAATATTTCTTAAATTCTACTTCAGATGGACCTCAGTCCCTCCCCTCACCGTTTCCCCCCCCCAAAATGGTATCATTTGGTATGTCATACCAAAATAAAAATGGTATGTCTACCATTGATTCCATATGAAAACAGGCCTTCCTAGAGAGTCTGTTTACAATTGTTTCTTTCCCCTTCTCGTCACATCTTTTTTTTTTTTCTTCTTAAGGACTTTCCTCTAAAATCTTTTCTTCCCTTACTGTCTTCTCCCTAGCAACATCTGAAGACGGCAGCAGTCATTGGTTTATAATCAATCCAGCAGCCAATAAAATGTCAGCTCAGAGATTATTCCTAAACCAGTTGGAATCCTGTGTTTCGAGGGAGACAAATTACCATTTTATAGAAACACTGTAGAGATACCCTTTAAATGTGGAAGGGCAAGACATATTTACATGTTCAAGGTTATAGCGATTCTAAGCAATATGACTGGTGTGAGGGTATGCACGCCCAAGGCTAGTGAAGCACACACAAGCCCAGAATAGTCAATATAGATTTTTGTTATGGATATACACATTTATATGTGTATAATGTATATATGATATATACGTACATACCATATATACATGGATGATTGGATGTATATATGGGTGTAAATATGTGTATGTGTGTACATCTATCTTTTGTTGTTTCCAACTCTTTGTGACCCCATTTGGGGTGTTCTTGGCAAAGACACTGGAGTGGCTAGCTGTCTTCTGCTGCAGCTCATTTTACAGATGAGGAAACTGAGGCAGACAGGGTGAAGTGACTTGCCTAGGGTCACACAGCTAGTAAGCATCTGACTCCAGACCCAGAACTCTATAGAGTACCTGTACCAACCAGCTAGCTATCAAAAAATGACGGTACTCAAACCTGGATTAACCAGAATATTCATGGAATATTTAAAATTGGTTAACAGAAATTTCTGGATACCCGAGGGCTAGCCCCAAACCCCCATTTGTTTCACCCCATGTAACTGACAAACTTTTTAACATCTGTAAGGCCATTTTCCTGCATTAATCATGTTAATGAACATGGTTGACCCTTCTTTTCTCTGATACAGATCACCTATACCCTCAAAGCCATCATTCTAAATAACAATTCTCACTATCCTCAGCTGTTTGTGTACAGGTAGAAGGTATAAGATACTGGATTGAATATATTTGAAAGCCTCAGTGTTGCTTGGGAAAGGGTGAGGACACGGGTCTTGAGGAACTAAATCCTTAATTTTAAATTTATTTCCTCATGTCTTATCATTTTTTCCTAAAAGTGTTTCATAGCAAAAAAAAAAAAAATAAATAAATGAAACATTTCATTGGAGGTTCTAATGACTTGGGTTGATGAAAATCCCACTAAACATACATAAGTACTCTGAAAAGCAAGTAGTCTAACGTGGTTTTCTAGAGTGGAGTTAAATCTGACTAGGTTTAATCCTTAATATTACAATTGCTGACTCTTGCATTGGAAAATTCCTGATTGTATTATTAATATTGGCTTGAATTCCTCCCTGCCCCCACCCATTTTAATAACAGGATCCATACATAACACTCGGTCAGTGAAGAACAGACATTTAACCACACCTTGACCCCTGGAGCCAGTAATTGCCAAACCTAAATATACTGTCAGTCACTGGACACACACAATGTATCAAGCAAGAGCAGCTCACATCTATTTGGTGGAAAAATTTGACTGATGTGCCTTCAACCTGTCATCAGACCGCAGTGACCTCAATTTTTTGAGAAATAAAGTCAAAATCCATTCTTATCTTCTGAGATGCAAGACTTATTTATGTGTCAGCCTTCCCCCTCGATTGTCCTTAGCCTTTGGGAAGCAGTCTAAAAACACAATCAGGCAGTGAAGACCTTCAGTCCATACCCACTTTTGACCATGTTCCTTAAATCTCTCCTAAGACCTTCCAAATAGTTTGTGAAAGTTACAACCGCTGCAGTTGGCTGGGCTAGTCCTGAGTCCTAGGAAGGAGAAGAAGGGGGACAGGGAGCATTATAACAATGAGCCGTCACTACACTAGCCATCAAAGTAGAAGCCAAGCAAAAAGGGAAGAAAGGACATGAAAATTGGATCACTGGGTTCAGACACTGCAGTGTAGTATTACCTTTAACAATGACATCAAAGAATGTTTTGCAGAGGATATGAGCCTAGGAGATCATAGTCCAACTTCCCATTTCACAGATGAGAAAACCGAGACATGGAATAGTGAAGTAAGGCCCCATGGCTAGTTAGAGGGAAAGTCGTTATCCTTCTTGATTTCATCCTCAAAGGTTAGGGATGTTCCCCAAGTTTCCATGAATGAATGAAAAAAGCATTTCTTAAATTCTTACTATGCCCATTCATCATGGATCTTTAGGAAACCATTTGTCATAGTTCTTCATCCATGAATTTATCTAAACTTTTTTGAATCTATTCATATTCTGTGCTTCCAAATACTACCCCCAAGTCATCTAAATAACACACGTCGAAATTATCTTCCTCTAATGCTTCCACCTGCAAAAGTTAAGCAGGTGATGATCTCTTTTAGCATCTGAGGCTGTCTGAACCAAAGGAAGCTGGGAGGCAAGAGAGGCTAGCTAGAAAGATGGGAGAAATGGATGAGGCCCTCAGCTCCCCTGAGCTGTTTTGTAAGGCATCAAGGTTTGCTTACACAGCAAACACAAGCACACCAATCTCCCGTTCCAGGCTTAAAAATATGGACTTGTTTTTTTAACTCCTAACATAATGAATGAGCTTAAATATTAGAAACTTGAAATTATTAAGTAAATCATTGCACCTGCAAAGCTTCTATTTGCATAACATTAATTCATGATGGCAGCTAAAACAAATTCATCACATTCACTATATTAGAGGCTGATTTATGTAGGAATTGAAAAAAATCATGAGCTTAAAATTATGTTGACATGATGTACGTGCTCAATGGTGAAAGGTTTTTGTTGGTTTTTTTTTTTAAATCATCTAAACAACTGAATTATGGGGAGAAGGAAAAAGGTTGGGGGGGGAGGAAGAAGAAAAAAGGAAGGGGGCGGCAAAGGAATGGGGTCTTCAAAAATGAGTAATGCTATTGCTTCACGAGCATGTACTCACACACACTCTAGTTATTAATGTCAAGTATGCCAAAGATACGCTGGAAAATCATTACCATTCATAGCCACTAACAGCCATTAAATTTCAATCAATTCAACTTAACACAAGTGTACTTCAGCGGCCCTTACAGTTCCTTATAGATGTGGCCTGACTTATTGCATTGTCCACCACACAAAGAGGCATTGCTAAGGATCTCTCTGAAAAGGGACTATCTTGGGTCTTCTGAACGGATGCTCTTTTAACATCCCCAGTCATCAACAGATCTTTCTTTTCTGAGAGAGGGCCCTAATAGCACCCTCCAGGTCAACATAGACGGAGGAAAATATGCCTTTTTTTTAATCTGAAATCCTTCCTTTTGTGCCTTTGAGGTGGGAGAAGGACTGAAAAGTGGGTGTCCTCTGGAAGAAACTTAACAACTTGTCCCTTAAAGAGAAAGTTTCAGACTCCATCAAAAGTTCCGTATTGCCCCACAGCTGCAGCTCACCCAACCCACTTGAAATTTGTCATTTAATATGCTTCCTTTGAGCTCTTTGAAAACTAACATTTAATTCCCTTCACAGTGAAGGGGCCTTAGGGCAGGTCAATTAGAAAGGAGGAAAGACTAGAAGAATACAGACCAACTCCAGGCAGCAATGGCATGGGTTAGAAAACCCGCCTTTTCAAAAGCTAATAGGCTTGCAGCCTGGTTTCTTACAGAGACTTCCAGCCTGTGATGGAGAAGTAGCTCAGTTATGATTTTGTTCCCCCTTAGAGGCCGGGATTCAGGCTGAATGGATCTCGGAAGCCCGCTTACACATAGTTTCACAACACCAAGGTAACAAAGACAAGTTGGGTTGAATAGATTTTGATCTGGTTGTCTATTCTTTAGTTTCCATGAAACAGGTTTGAGCCATTCCTGCAACTTGCTGAAGGTTGCTGGTGGGCAGCCTATTCTGAAAGCTGCAACAATGCGCGTATTGTTTAGTATACTGTAAAAACAATCTGGGTGTGCAAGTCCCCGTATAACAAGAGGGGAACTCGATGTGTTGCAAATTATGAGGAATGTTGGCACCGGGAGGCTTTCCGTCCTTGCTATTAACCCATGGGCTCACCGGCATTTGAGTTGGATGATTAAGTAATTAAGTGTTCTATGGAAAGCAATGGATGGTAGAAAAATCTTTTTAGCACGTGCTCTCCCTTGACTTTCTCTTCCCAGCTACCTAAAATCTCAAGACCTCTGTTGGGTGCCTCCCAGAAGCTGAAACGGAAAACCAAGCAGGGGCTGGGGGGGGGGGAGGGAGAAAAGGAGACACAGAAACGCACTAAGTACATACAATAGGGATGTAGTCCAGACTCAGGCACAATGCCCCCAGCATCAGAAGGGCAAGAGCTCAACTGATTTCATAAAGGTAAATTGCTCTAAACACAGCGATGTCAGCAAAACTTAATCACGCCAGGAGCTTTGCTTAATTACAGGTTTTAAAGCACAGTTTAGAGAAAAGGAGATACTTAAATGTGTCACCTGGAAAGGTCCAGACACTCAAACTATTTGTAAGTTAGAGGAACGCAAATATTTGTAACCCTCCTCCCCCCCCCCAAAAAAAACCTAGCAGACCCTCAGTAGTAATACAGAGAACCAATCAATCCTGTGAGAATGGGGGTTGGGGGAGGGCGCACCAAACATATTTACATAGTAAATACAAACTACTAGGCAGTAATCATTGAGATCTGTCTCTAATTACCAACCTGTAAAAAAGTTTCTTTTCAGCAGGAGGTGTTATCTCTTAAAGCAGTTTCCCCAGCTACGATCACCAAGATAACCATGCTTAACCCTTTCCAAGTCAACAGAGCACTCAAGAAAAGGCACTCAAACTCTCTCCCCCCTCCCCAAACTGATCCCCAACAAAATTGAATTCAGTCTACTATAAGGACTACTGTAATGACACAACATTCTCTCCCTTTCCGTCTATGCATACACATACAAAACACACACACATATACACACATGCACATACATACACACGGGAGGTAAGGGGCCCTCTGAAGAAAAAGGGGGGAAAAATCAATCTAGTGCTAATGAATAAAAAGTTCCTTTTATTCCACTGTTGTTTTTGGTTCATTAAATTTTCCACAGATTTGCAGAGAAGAAAACGTGATCAATAAACCTTGACAAAAGTGAACGTGTGAAAAAGGCCAGAGAATGGAACAGGAAGATAAAAGTGATATCCCGATCACAGATTTCAGAGGCAGAAGACCAGAGCTCTGGACTGCTGAATAATCTGAATAGACCATCATTTCTTTGCAGCCTTTCACATTCTTTTGCCTGACTGTTGAAACTCTTCATTCAATACAATAGTAAATGCACTAAAACTTTTTTTTCTTATGCTAATGGTGAAATCGGGTACTCAGAGTTAAAACACACTTCCCAGTAACTTGTTTTCTTTAAGAAAACAAAAAAACCCCACAATACATTAACTTATTCTAGTTAAACCAAAATGTCAAAAATGGCTTGCAAAAGTATCGCTCACACCTCCAAAGTTGTCTTCCCTCTCCTTCCCTCAAAAGATACATATGTACACACACATATACATATGTATGTATAATGTGAGAGTATTTGCAGTATTTCATGATGAAAGAACACTAGGAAAAATTATTTTCTCTTTACTTGCAATTTTCTAAGTTTTAATTACAGTGACTGGAAATACTATTTATGTCACTTTATTAATTTTAGTACATATGCTCTTAAAGAGAGCAGATGCCATTAATTTTCAAAGACGAGATCCAATGACCATTTAAAAAGATTCTCAGTATCCTATAGTAATGGCAGAATACATTAAGCTTTGGCATTTTGTACTATTATTATTGAACAGGAGAGTATTTTTTTTTCACAAAGGAGTATTCATCTGAAATCCACAGATGTTATTTTTGCTTTTTAAAAAGTCATATATTTTACTTCAAATGATTTGTCCTTTATTCCCTTGAGCTAGGCAAATCTGCTAAAACAATTAAAATGTTTTTTTTCATTCAATTTTATTAAATATTTTTTCTCAGAACTTTCTGCATATTCTCCATATTCTAAATCACTGCTCTAAAGTCTGCATTCATGATTTCTTTTGCCCTAGATATTTTCTAGAATCTCAAAATATGATTTCTCTATTTGGAAAATTTCAACATTACATATATGTATATATGTCTACAATAGAAAGTCGAAAGGCCAAAAAAAGCCCAAGAATTTTCCTCTTGCTGGTTTCCTAGGAGCTGTGGATCAATCTCCAGGGCAGTAGGCTTGAGTGTACCCCAACTGTTAGTGTAGTAGTACAGTAATTTGAACTGGTCTTTTTTTTTTTGAAGTCATTTTACAAGTAGAAAATCCATCAACATGCTATGCTTCTTTCACAAACATTCTTTTGCCCCATCGCCTTAAAGTACAATACAGATACAAAAACATACTATCTAAGCTCAAACTTTTGCCCAGGAAAAGCCAGGTATTCCCATCCCTTGCTAAATAAATTCCAAGGCTATATGGTTTTGAGCATTAACAAGTCAGATGGGTATGTTCAGGTTGCACTTAAAAAGTATGTATTATAACTTTTCAGACTCATTTAAAGGGAATCTCTTGTGTCCATTCAGTGGAGGAGGTTTCTCTGGGAAGAAACACTAGAAAGGTGTTTATTAGGCAAATATCCAGTTTTGTCTGCCTGCCCGTTGAATCCACTGGTTTCACTAATCCAGCACTGGGTGACTTCACTGTGTACAGGGCACTTGTGGGAATACAAAAAGCATGAAGTATTTGTGTATCTTTCAGTCTGCAGTGCAAACAACCCAGCTACAGTACCCAAGACACCAACTATCTGAAGAGCCAATCAATAAGCAACTACCAGACAGACCCTTCAGGTTCACTCATTTCACTGGGCCCTGAAAAGGATTCTCTTTCCCAAAATGGGACTTAAGGATGCATAAGTAAGTGGAGTGGCATTCCATTGCAAAAGAAAATCCACCTTGGAACGAAGCAGCTTCTCCCAACTTCATGAACAGTTTGGATAAACCAAACCTTGCACTCTGAGAGCATGCTGAGGTTCAGTGTGATCCAGAGAGGAAGGCTAAAATGACCTTGGACTAAGAAGATTCCAATCACTTTTCAAGTCTCAACCACATCAAGTGGGTTTTTAGAATCAAATTTATCCCTCACATGAAAAATAAACTACAGGTTCCAAAATTCAAGACTTGAGAAGCACAAACATGTTTAAACCAACTTCACTTAAAAAAAATTTTGGAGGCTTCAGCATAATTGCTTTTAAATTCTTCCTCTGGAAAAAGAAATTGTAATTTCCTATTTGAAACCATTCCCCACTGACCTACTTTGAAAAAAGACCAAACTGGATGTCATCATCTTTTAGGTGAGGGATTACATGAGGAGTGACCCACAGCCTGGTCACTTCAAAGCTACATCGTTGATTGCTATTATAAAGGATGTGAAATGGATAGAGGTAAAACACCACTTTACTTAGGAGTAATCTCTTTGGCAGGAATACATGTCACAACAGACAAGGCATGAATCATGACCCAATGGGAATAGCATGCTTTAAAAAAAAAATTACTGAATTACTAGGTAACTTTCTGAAATTTGCCTGTTTTTCAATTGAGAAAAAAATTTCCCCTCCCCCCTCAAAGCTATTCTTTTTAAAATTCTCCAAATAGATGACATTTGGAAATCATGTGGTGGCATCTGGATGAGTTTAAAACTCTAAGGATAACATAATACACGAACACAAACCCATATGCATATATGTAAAATTCCTATTGCTCTGTGCAAATTGATAAAATAAAGGAGAAGAGGAAGATGGGAAGAAATGGGTGAAGGAATGAAGAGGAGGGAAACATTTTTGTATGGTTTAACATAAATTTGTCCAATCATACAGGCATCTGGAAATCTTAATATTCATACTCTCAAAACTATAGGGTAGTTTCACCTAAATACCCCAGTCCTTCCTCTTGCTATATAATACATTTCTCTCAAATGGAATAATTGCAGTTACTAACCCTGCCTACAGAGGGTTTCTGTCCATAGTCAAAATGGATAGAGTAAAAGAAAACCCCCAGCAAAGCTAAGTAAATTAGTGCTAGTAAGGGAGGAGGGGGGAGAAAGAAGAAGAGAACCCTTTTATGTTAGGTAGCTAGAACAAACAGATCAAATCAGTGAGACTTATGACAAATCAGCCCATTCCACCGCCTTTCACTGCTGTATATTTTGGATTTCACGGTTTATTTACTTTACTTTTTTGGCACCAAGCCCCCAGAGCATGCCAATACAATATTTGTTTAAACACTATTTTATGCAGCGAGCGAGGGAAACGTTTACTTTCAAATTCTTGCACACCCCCAAGAGCCTCATCGGCAAACAGTATATGAACGTTTTACAACTGTTCCCTTTATCAGAAGCTGTCAGGATTAAAACTTCACAAACTCAACGAGGGGAAGGGGGGAGGGTCTCATACATAGAACTGGGGATAGGTTTTTCAATATCCTTCAGCAGTATGTATATACATTGGGTAAGGTAGGGATGGGTGAGAGTACAAATATATGCCATATTTAGGTCAATTGTATAGACATGATTCCTGAGAGCCTTGGGGACTGCACATTCCCCAATTTTCCAGCTCCTGTTCGTTTCTATGAAAAGAAAAAAAAAAGTCTTTCGTAAACCTAGGTCTCTGAGATCACTGACTTGGATTTCAGGTTAGGGTTCTCCTATCCGAACCTTTAGGGTTAGAGAGGTGGAGTTAAGAGAGTAAGGGGATTCATCCTAATCTCTCTTGATGTAAAGTCAGGTTT
>NW_027187325.1:8837383-8843381 GCF_028583685.1 Petaurus breviceps papuanus
AAAGAAAGAAAGAAAGAAAGAAAGAAAGAAAGAAAGAAAGAAAGAAAGAAAGAAAGAAAGAAAGAAAGAAAGAAAGAAAGAAAGAAAGAAAGAAAGAAAGGAAGGAAGGAAGGAAGGAAGAAAGAGAAAGAAAGAGTTCTCCCTCACTTTTTTTTTAAAACAAGGGGGGGGGTGGGGTGTTGTAGCTAACTCAAGTCGGATGATCACGCAAGCAAAAACCCCCCCTCACCTATCTTTCCAACCAAACCCTTCCCCTCCCAATATGTCAAAGATACGGATAGAGGACCTCCGCAGTTGCACCATTTGCTATTCCAGATGGGCCCGGCTCTTTTTTTATACATAGGAACGAAGAAGCAGAAATGGACAGCTCTGGGTCATGTAGCCCCCTCCCAACCTTCACCAAGTTGCTGATTTCTTGAGAACCTTAGGGAAGGTACACAAGGATAAAGACGCAGGTGCCTGGAAGTTAGTTTCATTCTCACCTTTAGGGTTCAGAGCCTCTAATTTCCCCCTTCTCCCCTCCCCCATTCACTCACTTCCTCTATCAGTATCTTTGACATATTGTCATCTGAAATCTGTCGTGAAGAGAAAGCCTTCAAGATTTTGTTTTGTGTCTTTTTTAAAGATAGTATACTCTCCAGTTCTAGTTATGTCAACCAGATGGAAATAATCAGAAAACAACAACAGAGGAAAAAACAGAAAAAGAAAAATCTGACTAATATCTTTAAAATGGGGGTGGGATGCAAGCAGGAGACGAGGGGGAAATTAGCAGTCAAAATTTCTGATCAATCCACATTACACACAATTTGAAGCATAGGTGTGATTTTTTTTTTTTTTAAACAGGACACAAATGCCCAGCTTGGAGATTCAGGACACAAAACAGCCTAAAAGTTTGTGTAACTGTGAAGAATTCTCATTTCTATCCAGGTCTGCCTCCAACTTTTCCTATTGCCTCTCACACTTGCTTTTTCTCATTTCATGAATTTGAGTTTATCAGTGACTTCAAATGCAATAGCAGAAGAAAACTGGACCAGATAAATAAAACATCATTTACTTACTGCTAGAAAACCATTTCAGAATATGTTTTTGGTGACTTTCTGTTTTTCCTTTCAACCTTTCTTTCTACAATTGTATGCTGATTTAAATATAAGTACAATAAACCCTGACAAATCCAACTTTCTCAACTTTAGGTGTGACCTTCATATGCACTTTTTAATGATCTGATTGCTTTTTTGTGAGTAGCATTCTACATGTTTCATCGCATCTCATCTCTCTCTCTCTCTCTCACACACACACACACACACCACACACAGAGTTGCTTCTTGTTATTTTGTATGTGTGGAAGCTGAAGAAAGGCAATGTATTTATTAAGAAAAACATGTTTTTAGAAATGGCTTTTTAAAATGCACATGTCAAACTCACTGCTCTTCAGTGTATTTATTTAAATTCCTTCTAGATTTTCAGAATATAGACTCCAAAGAGACATAAAAAGTAAACTGAATCCTCCTTCTCTGACCCATTCTTTTTTTCAGTGACCTGTTTTGTACTTATTCATACACATCTTCCTCAATGCTGGAATATTAGCAAGGTGGGTTGATTGTTCCAATTTTTCCTTTGTTTATGGAATCTTTGAAGAGGTTTAAAAAAGTCACCATTTAGGAATGTCACCTGTTTTTCTCCTATACCTCATGGAATTTAATACCTAATGGAAGATTGCCTCTCAAATAACTTTTCCTAGTCTTTTTGTGAAGATGAAGATGAAAATGTTTCCTTTTGTTATTAGGCTATTTAAGTAAAGAGTTACTTTTAAGATGATTAAAGGTTTGGTATTGAAAAGTATATAAAGTTTGGGATGAGGGAAGCACAGTGTAATGGAAAGAGAATTCATCTAAGAGGTAGAAAATCCAAGTTCTGTTCCCAGCTCAATCCATGTTTGGCTCAAATTCCATGTTTGACCTTTGACAAGTCTTTTAACCTCTCCCCACCTCTGTTTTCTTCTCTATAAAACTAAAATAACGTCTTCCCTACAGAGTTATGAGGATAAAATGAGATGTGTGTGAAAGTAAAGCAGTTTGAATGCTCTATAAATTGTTGTACAAGCATAAATGAGTATTATTTATGTAACAAAAATCACAGGTTTGCTTAATGTCTTGGGTTCAGTATAAATTCAGTCCAATATCTTCCTACCTCTGGCAGATTTCATGTTGTTCAGAACGGATTGCCCTTAGTCATTGAAAAATCCTGTCATCAAAAGAAAGATTACATTTAATTGCATTGATGGCACTGGTGAGTATGCAGAAAATATTTCACTGGTCCAATAAGCCTTACCAAAAGTCCTTAGTTTTTAAAAACCTATAAACATTAAAAAAAAACTGAGACCTCCTCCCTTGCCTCCCATACCTGATCCTCTCCTCCATGATTCCTAGAGACTCTTTCCCCGACTCCCAACCCATGCCTATGAAGCACTGAGTCATCCTCAGTAGAGAATTTAGACACATGACTGATCTCTATACTATATGGCCCAGCACACGTCTCTGGACGGCTTGTTCTGCCTAGAAAATAAGTTTGGGCATTGTAGAGAGTATTTCACCAACAAGATTGCAGACATAGTTGGAGGACTATTGATGAAGAATATTACCTATACCAACAAGTGCATTCAGTGTGTTGATTTTGGTGAAGTGTTTGTACCCTGTTTTCTTTTGAAAATCTTTATTATGTGGGTTGGTTCAATGGGTAGGCAAGTGGGACAGAATATATTCAGAAATAATGGTGGTATAAAATCAAAAGATACCAATAAAAAATTAAAAGAAAAAAAGGATTCAGTAACTGACCCTCAGTTACTCAGAAATTTCTATTAACCAGAACATGCCATTCCCAAGCAGTCAGTTAATCAAGATTTGAGTCATAACCATTTTCCTTTTTGTAAACAGCTGCACCTTTCATCTCAGGATCAAAAAGCACTTTGGTGAACAATAGGCTAGTTTCTCACCCTTCTCTGTTGAGTTTTCTCAAACCAGAACAAGGTGTTCCAGCATGGAGCTGAGACTTGAAGGAAAGAGATAGGTTTAGCCAGTTCTCCATCAACCCCAACGATCCTTCCAGAAAGGTAGTTAGTTGAGGTGGGTGGGGGGTTGGAGAGGAACTATCAACATCATTTCCATTACTGGGATAGAGAAGCCAAGGTGCTTGAATGTGAGCTGACCAAAATAAACAATTTGAAACTTTCTGTCTGCATAACAGCAAATGATCAGTCTTTTTTTTTTTTTCTCCTGAATTGACAATTTGAATGCACTTAGCAAATCAGCTAGCTGTTTTGGTTTCATGTACCACCAACCTTAGTATTACTTTGGCATTAAGTAAATGGCAGGAATGAATTGGGTTGGATATTAAAAGCAAAGCAATACAATAATCTGACCTTTAAAATCATAGACAGTCTGCCTAAATGAAGTCCTTGCATTTTCATATGAGCTAGAAGGCAGACAGTCAGTCAGATATCATTCCATTTAGACTGGGTCTATATAATGCCGGAGTAACCAGTAAAAAAAATGAAATTCAACCAAAATAACTATTTGGTGTCATATAGACCAGAAGACTTCAGTTGTTTTACTTCATTTCCTTGAGTTTTGTTTTTGTTCTTGGGTTTGTTGCTGTTAATGTTGTTCTGGAAGTAAATTTAGCATTGCATACATAAGTCTGTTGGTTTTGCTGAACTTTTTGCTTGTTATAAGGGATAGAAGAGGTAGACTGATTCCGTAAAAACAAAAGTTATCCTTAAAAAAAGTCAATAAATAAATAAATGGTCTTTTAAAATAAAGTTGTTTCACTCGAAAGTCTATGGGCTCATAGTATCATAAATCTAGAAGGCATTTAGAGGTCACCTAGATGAATCCCTCATTTTTGAGAGGAAGAAATAAAGGCTAGGAGAAAGTGACCTACACAAGGTCACCCAGGAAGCTAGTGGCAGTACCAGGATTGTAACATAGCTAATGCTGGCTGTCAACCTAATACCCTTTCCACTACACTATGTTACAGAGTCCTGAAACAGGAAGGAAAAGAAAAATGTAGGATGCTATCTCTACTCTTAAGGAACTTACACTCCATTTAGCAGACACACATGCAGTAGTAGAAGCAGCAATTAGTGAGTACAAACTGGCCACACAAATGCTGAGGGGACAGGGTGCTGCAGAGGACCGAGGACAAAATTATGTACAGGTGAAGTTCATATCTATGCAAAGTGTAATAAACAAATAGAATTCACAGTAGGCATTAGAAGTGTTTGGACTGATTTCAATCTAACAGTGGCATACATTTTATAAGAAAATTCACACACAGGGAACAATCGGGCCAAGAAAGGCCAGGCTGAAGAGTAGGTTAGTAGGCTGCCAATGGCCACTGCTATGGTGTGATTTTCATAGTGCCAGGAATTATTATGCCCCCCACACTCACACACACACAATCTCCCCAAATAGTTGTCTGATGTCTGAAATTCCATAGAGTCTTTCTTTTGGCTCGAGGCTTCTTCTTCTATTAAAATGTAAATACCCTTGGGAAGGGTAAAACATTAAACTTTATCTTCATGCAAAAACTTATCATTATTAGTGAGGCTATCAGATCCTTTTCTGGTAGCTGATTTTGATGGGAAACCAGAGAGAGGAGTAGGAAGACACAGAGAAGAGGGGCTAGGACAAGGGCTGGAGAAGATATTAGTTAAGAGCTCAGAAAAGCATGGCTGGAGCCACCAAAGACAAACTTTGCCTGTTTATAGCTTTCTCTTTGCAGCATGAATCTCTGCTCTCTCACTCATGGCAACCTACCTGGAGAAGTCCTATGTGGACTTATGCAAGGTTTGAACACTGGCTTTCCCACTAAAGAATCCACCAATAACATGTCTTTGAATGTAGTATAGAGTGTATAGAGTATAGCCTGCAAAACTGGATGAGATGATGGAAAGGGACATCCACATTCAGAGAAAGAACTACAGAGACTGAATGCAGATCGAAGCAAACTGCTCACTCTCTCTTTTATGTTTTCTTTTGTTTCATTCCTTCTTTCTAGTTGTTCATTCCATTGGTTATATTTCTTCTTTACAACTTGACTAATGTTTAATGTGAAGGTATTTGTAGAACCTATATTGGATTGTATGCTGCCAAGGGATGGGAGGAGGGAGAAAATTTGGAACCCAAGGGACTGTGGAACTGAATGTTGTAAACTAAAAGTAAATAAATCAATTAAAAAAAAACTGGAACGAGAAAGGCAAGCTCAGAACAGTAGGACAATGCTTGTTTGAAATGAACTTTCCACCTTTTCATCCTTGCTCACTTAGGAACTTTTCAATTAAGCATCTGCTATGCACCAGGCACCATTTACTAAGTAGAAAAACAAAAATAAAAAGTCTTGCTTTCAAGGACGTTAACCAAACAGATTGCATTTTCTTAGCCAAATGAAAAGGGTATTCCCATTCACATATAACCACTAGACTTCAGATGATCTTATGCATCCGTCTACCTTGTCTGCCTCTCTCTCTGCCTCTTTCTGTCTCTCTCTCTCTGTTTCTGCCTCTCTCTCTCTCTCTCTGTCTCTGCCTCTCTCTCTGTCTGTCTCTCTGTCTCTGTCTCTGTCTCTCTTTTTCTCTGTCTCTCTCTGTCTCTCTGTCTCTGTCTCTGTCTCTGTCTCTCTCTCTCTGTCTCTCTCTGTCTCTGTCTCTCTCTGTCTCTCTCTGTCTCTCTCTCTGTCTCTCTGTCTCTCTGTCTCTCTCTCTCTCTCTCTGTCTCTCTCTGTCTCTCTCTCTCTCTCTCTCTCTCTCTCTCTCTCTCTCTGTCTCTCTCTCTCTCTCTCTCTCTCTTTCTCTCTCTCTCTCTCTCTCTCTCTCTCTCTCTCTCTCTCTCTCTCTCTCTCTCTCTCTCTCTCTCTCTCTCTCTCTGTCTCTCTCTCTCTCTCTCTCTCTCTCTCTGTCTCTCTCTCTCTCTCTCTCTGTCTCTCTCTGTCTCTCTGTCTCTCT
>NW_027187325.1:8843481-8851527 GCF_028583685.1 Petaurus breviceps papuanus
CTCTCTCTCTCTCTCTCTCTCTGTCTCTCTCTCTGTCTCTCTCTCTCATAGACAAACAGTTGCTGTCTACTTGCAAAATTGTCCAGGGTTTCACATCTGCCTTTATGTTGTCTGTTTTCACCTCAAGAGTAGATCCCAGCATCAAACAAAGGGGAATGTAGGTTTAGACTAGTTCAGATAAGTATTCTCATGCCTTGACTTTGTTACACACTGTGTCTCTTGAACATCTCACATTCTTTTCCACCTCTTCCAACCTCATTCTTTTCAGCAATTGAACAGGCAGGAAGGGAAGGGGGATTATTACATTTCCTCAGTTTGGTCCCAAATGGTGGAATCAGGTTCAATGGGTCAAAGTTGCCAAGAAGAAAATTTAGTTTTGATGCCAGGAAAAACTTGTAATCAGAGCCGTCCGAAAGCAGAATGGGTTGCTTCAGGAAGTGGTAGATTCCTCTTTATTGGAGGTTTCCATAATAAGGCCTTCATAGACCATCTGTCAAGTATATTATAATGGCAATTCTTTTCATTTTTGTATTGGACTCTGGCTACCAAAGTTCCTTTCAGTTCTAAAATTCTGTGGATGTGCTGCTTTAGTTCTATTTTATATTTTCCAGGATCATATCATTAAATGTCACAAGCTGTAAAATAACATATATGCCTAATTTTTTATTTCTAAGGCAAATTAAGATATATTTTCAAAACTTCTCACTTTTGCTACTATTCTTTTTTCCCATTTAAGTATTGTCAAACATGTTTTAGGGGAATCTATCTATCTATCTATCTATCTATCTATCCATCTATCTATCTATCTATATATGTTATGTAGATCTATGGAGAGATACACATACATGGGAAAGAATTCCTGATACTGGCTGTGTGATCTCAGGCAGTTCTCTAAGACTTTCAGTTATAGTCTGGTTGTCAGCTCCATCAGTAGAAGAAATTCCCCACACCAGGAGACTCACTTGGAGGCACCAAACAGATCATGACTCCTTGATATGTATGTATTCATGTCAATACTTAAAGTATCTAGAGTTTCATTTGTGTGAATAATCCTCCCCCTGATGCAAATTTCAAGCATTTCATGCCCTTAGTCTATAGCCCTCATGTACTGCACATGTAGAGGTCAACGCTGGGGTAATGAGCCTTTTCTCATTTATTGGGTTGGTTCTCCAATATTAGTCACACATTGATTTTCCAGATTCTTACTTTAAATCTGTTTAGTTTGGAAGGACCTGACAGACTCCATTGTTGTAGCAGAAGAACACACAGGAAATTACTTCCACACCATGATGAGGCATTAAGAGCAAGATTTTGTTGGAGATGTATTGATGTTCAACCTTTGTTCTAGAAGAGGACCAATGATGTAGGGAGGGAGATGTCTTGAATTGCAAGTGAATTGGATTACGTCAGGTAGAGCTGTGCAAAGTCATCAGCCTCACTGTTTCTTGTAGTTTCATTAGAGTCCAGTGGCAAGACATAGGTCAAGATGCTGGCTATGGCCCAGGGTATGGTAGGAGACGTTGGTCTTTTTATTTTTATTTTTTTGCTTTTTGGAGGGCAATTGGGGTTAAGTGACTTGCCAAGGTCACATGGCTAGTTTTTGTGTTTAGTGTCTGAAGCTGGATTTGAACTCAGGTCCTTCCTGACTCCAGGGCTGGTGCTCTATTCACTGTGCCACCTAGCCACCCCGACATTGGTCTTTTTAAGCTAAGGTCTTTACCAAGTCCCAGTTTGTCTAAGACAAGACCCATTAAGTGATCAAAAGCTAGGTAGGGATTGAGGCAAAATATAGCTTAGTTTGACTTCACAGAAGAATCACTCTTGGAGGGGGAGATGAAGATATATAGAGATATGTAGAGAAAGCACTGAAGACTTAGGAGAACCTAATAAAAGGGAGAGTGGGTATCCTTGCTTTACTCTTGTATTTATTGAGAAAGGTTCTAGTATATCCACATTATATATGATGTTTGCTTTCAGTTTTAGGTATATATTTTTTATGACATAAAAAAAAGACCCCTCCACACCTACCCTTTGTAGGGTTTTTAAGTGTAAATGGATGCTGTACTTTGTCACAGGGTTTTTTTTTTCTGTATCCATTTAGATAATCATGTGGTTTTGAATGTTTTTGTTTTTAATATGATTAGTTATGTTGATTGTTTTCGTATTGTGGAATTATCTTTGCATCCCTGGTATAAATCCAACTTGGTCACAATAAATTATTTTTTGGATGAATCACTTTAGTCTGCTTGATAAGAGTACATTTAAAAATTTTGAATCAATATTCATCAATGACATTATTCTATAGTTCTTCTGTGCTTTATCCAATCCTGGTCAAGGTATTAGAATTGTATTTTTCCTCATAAAATAAATCTGGTAAAGTGCTTTTTTTTTTTTTTTTTTTAAGCAATTGGGGTTAAGTAACTTGCTCAAGGTTACACGGCCAGTTATTTCTGGGTGTGGTGCTGAGTGTCTGAGCCCGGGATTCGATCTCCAGGTCATCCCAACACTGGAGCCAGTGCTCTTACTCGCTGAGCCACCTGGCCACCCCTAAGAGAAGTGGGAGATGGGGACATGAAGCAAGTTTTACATAAGACCTGTTTTTTTTGTTTGTTTGTTTTCTTGCTTTTTGGAGGGCAATTTGAGTTAAGTGACTTGCCCAAGGTCACATGGCTAGTTTTTGTGTTAAGTGTCTGAGGCCGAATCCTAACCCAGGTCCTCCTGACTCCAGGGCTGGTGCTCTATTCACTGAGTTACCTAGCCACCCCCACTAAAGTGCTTTCTTACTAAATTTTTGAGAATAGTTTTTGTATCATTGATACTAATCCTTTTTAAAAAGTTTGTTACAATTCTCCCATGAATTCATCAGGACCAGGAGTTTTTGTACCTTTAAAGCTAGTTCTCTTTCCTTTTCTTGAAGCTGGATTATTTAAGATCTCTATTTCATGTTCTGTTAGTTTGAGTAATCCTACGTTTCTTTTGTGTTCTGAGTTTTGTCAGTCTTTGTTTATAGTAGCTTCTGATCATTCTTTTTATTCCTTCTTATTTTGTTGTGATTTCTCCTTGTTCATTTTTGTCTTCTTTTTTAATCAGATTAATTCGTTTATCGATTTTATTAGTCTTTTTAAAGAACCAGTTTTTAGTTTTATCATTCCTACTCTTTGTTTTTCTAATTTCTCTTCTTTTGTGCTTCTTTTTGCTTTATTTATTTATTTCCTAATTTTTTAATGCACATTCAATTCATTAATCATCTCTTTTTCTATTTTACTAATGTATGTTTATGAGGAGATAATTTTTCCCCTGAGATCTGCTTTAGCCACATCCAAGAAATCTTGGTCTTGTTTCATCATTATCACATTCTTTCTCCCCCTTGACACTTTTAAGCTCATCAATGCTTTCCCTAAACTATGGCTCTTCTAACTGGATACAGTACTTCTAGACTTGGTACAAAGTTAAAAAAAAAAAAGAACTGAATCTGACTCAGCTCTGTGGGTAGGTATTTCTCATTCTCTTCCCTTTGTGCACCTCTTCCATTATCCATTATTTCATTAACCTTTTAGCTTGTCTTTTTAAATGTTAGGTGTCAGAGGTTTGTTTTGTGCCTGGGTTACAAGGTAAGCTTCATTTTGACTTAGGTCAATTAGGGGAGAGACAATGTCTCAATACAGTTGAATAAATCAGAGGAGCAAAGAGGCGGATAGAGCAGCATCATCCCTGAGAAGGGTGTGCTGAGAATGCAGAACAGCACACCCCAAAGAAAGTAGATGGAGGAGGGGTTGTTCACTTACTCAAAGAAGACTCCTGTGGATGGAATAAGTAGAGATTTGGAATTCATCTTTCAAGAGCAGAGTAGGGAGGCAAAAACAATATTCAAAATTTAAAATGTAATTGTGTTTGGATAGAGCCCTTAGTTAGGGGGGCGGCTAGGTGGTGCAGTGAACAGAGTACTGGCCCTGGAGTCAGGAGGACCTGAGTTCAAATCCGGCCTCAGACACTTACCCCTCCCCCCCAAAAAAAACCTAGCCATGTGACCTTGGGCAAGTCACTTAACCCCAAATGTCCTCCCAAAAAAAGGCAAAAACAAAACAAAAAACAAACAAACAAACCCTTAGTTAGTTAGTATATATGGGACTGGCAACAGGTTTTGAGGTGAGAAAACTAGTAAACTGAAAAGAGTCCCTAGATACATCAACCCTAATCAGGTCACTTCAGCACTGACCACATCTTTACCTATTCGTCACTCTGAATTTGAAGAGAAAGAGAATAGAGGACAGAGAAAAAAAATGAGGAGTCAAATGAGAGGGAAAGGTGGCAGATATAGGGGGAAGAAGCATCCTGCACTCATTTGAAAACGAGAAGGTGGAATTAGAAATAATTGGCATTTATGTCTCACTTTAGAACATTATACACTTCATTTCATTTGAGCTTTATCACCACCTTGTAAGGCAGGTGTAGTTGGGTGGCTCAGTGGATAGAGTGTTGGGCTTGAAGTCAGGAAGAATTGAGTTCAAATTTGTACTTAGCTACTTACTAATTATGCGACCCTGGGCAAGTCACTTAATATTTACCTGCCTCAGTTTCATTATCTGTAAAATGGTGATAATAATAGCATTTACCTCCCAGCGTTATTGGAAGGGTCAAGTGAGATAATAATTATGAAGCATTTATCATGATGCCTGGTACACAGTAACTGCTATGTAAGTGTTAGCTAATATCCCCATTTTGTAGCTAGGCAAATAGGTTTGGAGATATTGTCACACAGTCAGACAGATAGTGTCAGAGCCAATATTTGAACCCAGATTTTCCTAAGTCAGTACCCAGCACTCTAGTCACTATGGTCATTACACAAGAACTGCCCTGCCCTCCTCATCCCTTCTCCACATTTTAATAGTAGTCTCCGGAAAGAAGCACCCCTCTTCCCTGGGATTCCCTCAGGCTCTAAGAGCCTGGGTTGGTTAGACTCCTAGGACAAAGTAGCATTGACCTCCTAGGATCCACTTTGGAGATGTGCTGTAAAAATCTGGGGAATCTCCTTGGTTTCTTAGAAATGTTTTTACCTACATGAAGGATAAGATCCTTTTCACAGAGGAGATTCCTATTGGATGGGGTTAGCAAAAGTTGCAGGTGCAGAGTGTTGCTAGGGCAACTTAACTAGAGAGCCTGTTAATGAAGTGAATAAGTATTATATGCAAATTAACTCAAGCAGTTCCAAGAGTGAAAAAAAGCAGGGAGCCAATTTCACCTGCCTTCTAAAAAGGGCGAAACAAAAAGTAACTTCTCTCTGTTTGGGTGGGTAGGTGAGCCAGTCATGATGCTTTTATTCTCACAGTATATAGGATCCCTAGGTTACCCATTACTTACGTTAACAAAGAAGAAAAGACAGAATTAGGAGCAAAGATGTGGCCACGGTGACAAAATTCACAAACGAGAATTCAAAACTCAAAACAAGAAGGGATAGTTCACTTACTCAAAGAAGATTCCTGCTGATGGAATAAGTAGAGATTTGGAATTCATCTTTCAAGAGAAGAGTAGATAGGCAAAAATACTACTCGGCAGAGACTAGAATTCAGATCTGTGATTGTTAATTCCTGTCTCTCTTGGGTTAACTTTTTCTCTTCTCCCTCCCCAATTCCTCACCATTTCTTCTTTTGGTAAGTTGAAGAAAGCTTGGAGGAGCTATCTTTGCCAAACTACCGTAGGGAGTCCATGTAAGTTTGTATTGACGAAACCCTATAGATTAAAAAGGAAATTGCTATCCATTTCACAAAAAAATTAAGGTTCAAATAGGCTGATTTTCAAAATTTTCTTTTTAGTAAGAAAGGTAAATTGTACCCTAATTCATTCTTTTAAAAGTTGTTCTTAAAGTAGCATTATTAAAAATATTTAATTTCATAAAAACTTATGTTTTCACTGTCCTCAGTGGGTTTTTTTTTTCAGTCTTGATTCTACCATTTCCTGATTAATAGTTATTTCCTCTGTTAGTGGGTTAATCACTTAGCATTTTTAAGTGCTTACTCTGTACCAGACATGGTCCTAAACGCTGTAGATACAGAAAACCAAAACAGTCCCTGCTTTCAAGGAGCTCCCAGTCTAATGGGGGAGACAACATGTAAACAACTATGTACAAAAAAGATATAAACAGAATAAATTGGCGGGTGGTTATCTCAGAGGGAAGGCACAAAGATTAAAGAAGCCTTGAAGAAGGTGGGACTTTACCTGAGACATGAAGGAAGCTGGGGAAGCCAGGAAGCAGAGATAAGGAGGGAGAGAGTTCCAGGCAAAGGGGGCAGTGAGCAAAAGGAGGAGATTGTAATAAACTATCTCTAAGATCCCTGCAGCAACATGGCTCTCCTTTTTAAAAGGAGGAAAATTGGTTTATTGTTGTCTTAATCACACATTTTAGTGCACTTATTTTAAGCTAAGAACACTAATATCCCTCAGCCTCCCTCTCCCCCTCCCCCCAGGAATTATTAAGACCAATATTGCAAGTAAGATGCTGAAAATTTTAATCATTTTGAGTTGATCTGCAACTGCTGTTCTGGGGGGAGGGGAGTCCCAAAGTGTTTTTTAGAAGTATCTTGAAAGCACTTACATGGTACCATGGATAGAATGCTGGGCCTAGAGCTATGAAGACTTGAGTTCAAAGCAAGTTTCAGACACTTACTATCTGTGTCATCTTACATACATAAGTCACTTAAAACTCTCTGCCTCAGTTTCTTCAATTGCAAAATAGGGATGATGGTAATAGCATCTACCTCCCAGGTTGTAGTAAGAGTGAACTGAGATATTTGTGAAACACTTTGCACAGTGCCTGGCGCACAGTTGCTGTTGTTTGTCCTTTGTTCTAGAAGAGAACCAGTGACATCACGGAGTGATGTCTGAACTTGTACATGACTGAGATTTAAGTGAGGTAGAGCTGCACAGAGTCATCAGCCTCACTGTTTCTTCCAGAGTCATTGAAGTCCAGTGTCAAGACAAAAGCCAAGTGACTGGCAGTGACCCAGGATGTAATGGATGCCCTTGGTATCTTCACTGTCTGACCAAGCTTTAGGCACTCCACAATGCCTGCTTCAGCCGCCTTCATGGCCATTGGAACAAATTGTTCTCATCTGCCCATTCCGCTGGGGAAAGTCTTTACGTGCTTGGGGTAGACATCCCCCTAACTCGCTGACAGGTCTGGGGCCTGTGAGTTTCCCTTAATCTGGTTTTAGCCAGTCTGCCTGGATGGTTTTGCTGGGTGTGTGGCCGCTGTGCATGCTACAGGTTCTTGGAGCCACAGATGATATTGGGTGACAGGTAGACACCACAGGTGGATGAACAGCCCTGAAAAGGTCTTGGCAAGCCTTCATACCAGAGGTGTGTGGGGTATGCGCTTCTGCAAATAGTAGTACTTAAAAATGCATGTTTCCTTTCTTCCTTTGCATTTATGTGAAATTATATTATATTCAAAGAACCCAGAGCTTGAAAGGGCATCCCTTTAAGATCATCTAGTCTCACCCCCTCATCTGATAGAAGAGGAAACTGAGGTCCAGAGACTTAAGATGATTTGATGAACATTATGCTTAAAATAAATAGCAGAGTGTGATAGTAATGGCAATTAAAGATTCCCCTGTATTGGCTTGGTTTTCAAATTGATTGTGTTAAAACCCAGAGTTTGTTAATCCCACCTGTGGGATGGGCTTGTTGATGTGAAAAGAAAGTCCTGAATTGGGAGGAGCTGGTGATGTAGATTTGGAGAGACAAGAGAGAGGCGGAAGTTCTTTTTGGAAGCAGCACCTCGTGGAGAGAGAGAGACTAAGAGATTGCTGGTGGCCGCTTTGAATTGCCCTGGACTTTTGAGACCTGCCCCCTGAGCTGCCAAGGACTGAGGAGACATGGCTGTTTTGCTGGTACTTTGTCTGTCTGTTTTGATGTTATTTTGCCAGATTTGTCCACTGGTGAAAGACTGTCCTGTTGAAGAAGTCCTGGAACCTGGCATTTGGTTAAGAAGGCCTGAGACTGTCCTGCAGACAGAGAGTGAATACTGTCCACTGGTGAGGGACAGTACTG
>NW_027187325.1:8851537-8854037 GCF_028583685.1 Petaurus breviceps papuanus
TGGTATTTTGAACCTGGGAAGTTGCCTTTGCTTGATATTACATTACACAGAGTCAGATTCTTAACCCATGTTTTCACAGTGTTTATTTTTTTTATAAAATATCATTCCTACTTCCTAACATCTTCCTCCCCCCAAATAACCCTCCTCTTTAATACAAAAATACATTTAAGCAAAACAAACCAAAAGACTGGCTATGTATGTCTAACAAGAAAGGCCTCGTTCTAATAGCCATAGTTTACTACCTTTCAATGGGGAGGAGGGAGGGATGTTTCCATCATAGGACTTCTGAAGTCAAGAATCATTGAACCCACTTCTCCTGACTCTGGATACAGGGCTCCTTTCCATTAGTTCCATGTTAATTTATGCAATATTAAAATTTAGAGCTACAAAACCACTATAAAAATGAAGAATCCTACGTGTGAAATTCATTGCTTACACCCGATGGTTTTGCCATAAAAGGAAAGTTTAAGAGAAACATTCACCATCCTATTTTTTCCTCCCTAGTTCACATAGAACAAAGCACAAATTAATTTAAAGAGCATGAAATTTATATTCAGCCCAACCTGGAGGTAGAGGTAGGTGAATGAGACTTCCCTCACTTTCGTCTTTCCTAAACAATTCAAGAATCCATGCAGAATTGCATTTACCTAGCTAGTATGTCGTTTGTTCTCTATGCTCATTTCCATGTTACCCAAGAGGTAGAGGTGGTACTTTAACTATGTTGTTGAGGCAGTTAAATGATGCACTTGATTCGGTGCTGGACTTAGAGTCAGGAAGATCTGAGTTCAAATGCAGCTTCAGATACTTACTATCTGTGTGATCCTGGGCAAGGCACTTAAACTCTCCCTACCTCAGTTTCCTTATCTGTAAATGGAAATAATAGCACCTACCTATAAGGGTTGTGAGGACAAAATGAGATGTTTTTAGAGCACTTTGCAACTCTTAGAACGCTATAAATGCTATTATTATTATTGTTGTTGTTTTGACACAATGTTCCCCCACTGCCCATTAGGCCAGTCCATAACTATGAAAAAAATCTTGGCTTCTGAACTGTCGACTTCTACTGGGAATATCTGATCCAAAATTCTGATGAAGTAAACCTGTCTATTCACATTTTCTCTTACTTTGATGGTTCTATGATGTCATGGGTGTGACACACCTAAGCCATAGTCACATCATGGATGTGACATTCACTGTGCCACTGTCACCTGGGTCAAACCCAGGTCCTATGAATCCCAAACCAGTGTTCATCCCATTACATCACACCATTGGTCTTCATTTAAATCTTCAGAAGAGGGTAAAATAAGGAAAGCTGATTAGAAGAGCACCTTTCTTTTTCTTTTTTGGCATAACGAGCCCTTCTCACTCTTCTGTGTCTTCTCATTTGATTGGATTCTTTTTCTATCTTCCTGTACATTCTCCAGAGAGGAATTACAGCATTATTAAGACTGTCTGTCTATCTGTTATCGCTTGCCCTTGCACCCTGACTAGCTAGCCTCCTTTGTCTATCCAAAAGTCCCTCTCCAAAGTCTCATCACAGCATAGAAGTGACTTTGGGCTCTTCAAGGGTATGCCACCAGAATAAAAGCTCATATAGATCTTGCAAAGCAGAATTGGCTTCGAGAATAGTCCCAGAGACAGAATGTATTTGGAATCCAAGGACTAACATAGTTCAGTATGGAGTTTATCACCAGCAGGTAAATTTTTCGGCCATGGAAACTCATTAGATTTGCTCATCAATACCCAAATCTGACTATTGTATTGGCAACATTGTTAGTTGCCATTTCTTTAGACTTTATTTCCTGTTTCAACTACTTAAATATCATCATCAACAACAGTAAGCAATATTTACTCGACAGTGCAGAAGACACTGTGCTAGATGTAAGAAATACAAAGAGGGAAAAGATGTATTCTCTAGGCTAACAAAATGGGGAAGTCAGTGCAATCAAGATTCAAAAATAGCTTGGATATGGGTATGTGATAATACTACTAGCACAAAATGGTTATCTGTAACCTCAGGTGGTTTGATAGAGAAAGTACAGGAGTTAGGGGGCTACTGAAGGAATTGCCAGGATTAATCATACAAGTGATGGTGTGATAGGAATAGCACACAGCAGGGGTGGCCATGATTTTGTCCACGCTTCCAAATGTAGTGAAGTTATTCTCCCCTGCTCCCCACCCCAGTCTTGTTCTAGTCTTCATTTCCTCATTGACTGAGCTGCAGTATCAGATGTTGTTGACCTTTCTGTGTCAGGGTGAGTCAGTGCTCACAACCTTTCAAATGAACTAGCCTAGCATAGTTTACATTTTTAGGAAATTGGTGTGGAGAGAAAGTCACTCCTGATTGGAAAGTTTTAATGGAAAAAAGGAAGCTGGAAAATTAAAGTGTTCCAAAGCAGGATTTCTAGTTCTTGGATATATTCCAGAGCAGATGAGACTCTGTCATTCCTGCACTGGTGATATGATGGCCAGGATGGTATCTCATGAAACAGATGGGGGG
>NW_027187325.1:8859037-8872293 GCF_028583685.1 Petaurus breviceps papuanus
TTTGTTAAGTGCTTACTGCATAACTGACACTGTGCAAAACACTTTACAAATATTATCTCATTTGGTCACAACTACCCTGAGAAGTATGTGCTATTATTATTCCCATTTTTCAGATGAGGAAACTGAGGCATGTTTAATGATTTGCCCAGATTCACACAGCTAATAAGAATTTAAATCTAGATTTTAATCCAGATCTCCTTGACTCTGGGCTGACATCCACATTATGTGAGGCATGCTTGTATAGATTAGGTAATATATATTGTATATATTATATAATCAGAACAGTACTAGTTGCTATGACACAGACAAACTGAGACATCGTGGTTCCATTGACTATGATGGTGTAAATAAAAATAACATTGAAAGTCACCTAGAATTATGATCAATACACTGACCAATTTTGATGCTAGAAAGCGGAGAGTGAAATGTTCTTCCTTCCACACACCAGAGAAGTGGTGAACTACAGGTGTGGCCTAAGGAATTCATTGTCAAACACGGCTAATGTGTTGGTCTGTTTTACTTGGTTGTACTTCTTAGTTGGGAGTGTATGGGGGTGGGGTTCAAGGAGACCTCTGGTGTGAGGGCTGCTCATTCACCTTTTGTATCTACCTGACACCCAACTTTCACCCGTTGCCTCAAGAAGCTGTTGCATGTGCAGTGGCCACGCCCTGGTAAAAAGTCTTGGCAGGCAGGTCAAACCAAATTGAGTGTAACCAATAGGCCTCAAGCCTGTCAGTGAACTACGGGGATATTTACCCCAAGCATGTAAAGACTTTCTGCAGTAGAATGGGTAGACCAGAACAATTTATTCCGACAGCCATGAAGGCAGCTGAAACAGGCCCTGTGGAGTGCTTAGAGCTTGCTCAGACATGGAAGATTCCAAGGTTGCCCACTTCATCCCTGGCCATCACCAATCATTCTGATTTTTGTGTTGCCACTTGATTTTGATAACTCTGGAAGAGAGACTGAAAATGATGACTTTGTGCAACTCTGCCTTGCTTAAAATCCAATTCACCCGCAGAGTCAAGACATCACCTGTGATGTCATTGATCCTCTTTGAAAATGAAGCGGGCAAAGCAACAAAAACAAGCAACGACTTCTTTGTTACAAGAGAGGGATCTATTGTTGGGAAGTGATAGCAATATCTTAAAGTGGAATCATTGAAACACTTAAATAGAAAGAGTCTGATTGGTTCAAGTTGAAAAGATAAGATGGATATGCGTGAAACAATACACAAGCTTGACAAACATGACACAATTAAAGACAAAACATAATTAAGTTTAAAAACTGCATGGTATGGACAGACTGTTACAGAAATCCAGAGAAGGAAATGATTCTTGTTATCCTGTGTCACTTGTTACAATAAAATAGGCCTTGGTTGGGGGAAGATAGCAGACTAGGCCTTAAATGATGGATAATTGGCTAGATTGGATTTTAATCCACATTGGCCCTAGCCTTGGCCACTGTGATTTGCTATGTGCCCTTGGGTAAGTTATTTTAATACTTTGGGCTCAGTTTCCTCATCTATAAAATGACCAAAAAAAGTTGGGCCATATAATTTAGAAGGTTGCTTACAACTGGAATAACCTATGATTCTATGATTCTGTCCCTCGGTCACAGATAAAGGAAACTGAAGGCCATAAAGCTTCTTAGGAGAATAAAGTTGGAACCAAGAATTGGAATTTCTTTCCTTTCCATCCTCTGAGGAAAAAAACCCTCATTATCAAGTCAAGAGCTGTGTAAAAAGGTTACCAAAAAAACCACCTCCCAAAGTCAGGATTTAAGTTGTTTCTGAACAATGAATCATGATTGGAGAAGGAAATAGTGAATTAACTTATATTCTGCTATCTTAAAGATTTCTCTTTTTTTTTCAGTTTCTTCTGATGAGGATTCTATTTAATCAAAAGTAAATTATTTTTAAAAGAAACTCTTTGATAAACTACAGGATCACATTGTCAAAGCTCTGGAGCTAACTAGAAGACATCTCAAAGCCCTCATTTTCTGGATGAAGTCACTGAGGCCCATGGAGGGCAAGATGATGTCCCTCCTCTTCTACATGCCTTGCTGTCCAGTTCATAGACCACTGGCCCCTTACCCCTTTTTGATTTGGGAGTACTTACTTACTTTTCATATTTGTGCTTAAAAGAGTAACAATCCCTAGAAGTTTCTGTCTTTTAAAAATATTTTATTAATAATGGTTTATACTTTTCTTCCTTTACTCCTTCTTTACCAATGGCACCCTTCCTTATAACCAAGAAGAATAAACAAGCAAAACAAATCAACACGCATGGGCAAAAAATGTCTATGTCCTCCTGACTTCTAGTCCATCCCCTCTTTACTGAGAAGTGGGAGGCATCTTCCCTCATCAGCTTTCTAATGCCATGATTGGTTAGAGCTTTGAAGGGTTTCAGTGTTTTTCTCCTTTAAATTACTGTGGTCATCATGGAAACTGTTCTGCTAGCTCTTCTGACTTTAATCTGTGTCAGTTCATACATGTCTTCCTAAGTTTCTCTGAATTCTTCATATTCATAATACCTTATAGCAAAGAGTATTTCATTAAATCCATTTGTTCAGTAATGTCCTGATGAGTGAGGTGCCTTTCTCAAAGGTAAGCTTAGTCAACTCAGTCTTCAAACTCCCAAATCATACACCTTGTTTCAGAGGAACAAAGGTCATTCGTCATATTATGCCCTGAAAACTGACGGCAGGTAAGATGAACATCTGGCTGTTGTATCCCAGGAAGACCAGGTACCACAGAGTTATTTAGTAAATGGTTACCGTGTTTCCCCGATAATAAGACCTATCCCAAAAATGAGCCCTCCCCTTACTGTGTAAGATTCCTCTAAAATAAGCCCTCCCCCGAAAATAAGCCCTATTGAGATTGCTACTGTAGTGAAGGTGATCCCCTGCGCTACACGCTACATTATGGTACCCTCTGTATGCACTGTCCCCCCCTTCCCCCCCCCCCGTGAAACGCACGCCGCGCTCCGAGCTGCAGCAGTGAGCTCGTCATCCTGTTCTTCCCCAGTGATTTGCTTGCTGGCGCCATTGAGAGCAGTGCCGCGGAGGAGAGCTGAGGCAGGACAACATAAAAACCCGGTATGTAAGCGGGAGTGAGGGGGCATGATGGAGGATAAAAAGGGCATGATGGAGGAAAAAAGAAGAACTCAGGGGGCATGATGGAGTGAAAAGAAGGACTGATGGTCATAATTTTATTATTCTGTCTGTTTTGACCCCCAGACATGAGTACAAAAAGGAAGAGCTACTGTATACTGTTGAGTATAAGAAAGCAATTGTAGAGGAGTCACATGGCAAGAATCTTGCAGTTTTCTGTAAAGAAAAACTTTTGGATCTTCGAATGGTCAGAAAATGGAGAGCAGATTATAATAACCTCAATCAATAGGTGGATGAGGGAAAAGGGAAAAAGCACAGGTCTGGATCAGGTCGGCAGCCCTTATATCCTGACTTGGAGATCCTCATTGGTGAATGGATTGCTGACAGGAGAGCAAAGGCTTTGGTTGTGCGCAGGGCTGATGTTCAAGCATTTGCCCTTTCAATGGCACCAGAGTTTGAAATGGTCTTAGAAGGATTCAAAGCATCACAACACTGGTTGGACAGTTTCCTTCAATGGTATGAACTGTCCCTAAGAAGATCAACAACACTGTTTAAGCTGGAAGATGCTGAAGTTATTAAACATGCACTTGCATTCAAGTCCTTTATTGATAGGATCAACATTTCCAAGTACCAAACCTGCAATATGATTGCTAAGGGTATGGATGAAACTGCAGTGTTTATGGGACAAGGATCTCAAACAACAATTCATCACAGGGGTGCAACGTCAATCTACATTCCCACCACTGGCTATGAAAGTGCACGGGTCACCTGTGTTTTGGCAATTCGTTTGGATGGAAAGAAAGCCACACCTCTAATCATCACTAAGGGCAAGAAAGATAAGATTGAACGTGTATCTGGCATTTACGTTCTTGAAACCGAAAAAGCCTGGTGTACACAAGCCATTATAAGAAAGTGGGTTGATTTAATGCTGCCACTTGTTATGCGAGGTAACCAAAGAGGTCTGATAGTCTGGGATTCAGCCAGCACTCACCGCACTAAAGAAATGAAGAACTTCCTTGGAGAGAGAAGAATAGATCAAGTAATGATTCCTGCAGGAATGACTGCCTATCTCCAGACCCTTGATATTGCAATAAACAAGCCATTCAAGGACCATTTGTGCATGGAAGTCAATGACTACTTTGAAAATAGAATGGAAAGAAATCAGCGTGGAAACTTTGTGAAGCCCTGTCTGCAAAAAGTCTTGACTTGGGTGAAGAAGTCATGGGATAAAATTACTGACAGCTGTGTCGCCAAGGCACTACGAGCAGGTTACCTGGACAAGACATATTCATTTAAAGAGAGCTATATTGCTGGACATGACAGATTGGGTCCACTTCTTCTGAAGGAAATGGAGGCACAAGACATTCAGGACGGAATTCAGGGTATGGACACTTATGACGATGTTGTTGAAGAAGACGACATGATCATTATTGAATAAAGGTACTTTTTTTGTTCACATTTACCTGTTTATTAAAATTGCTGTCAATGTTCATTAAAATAAGCCCTCTCCTGAAAATAAGCCCTCTGGTGTTTTTCTGTCCAAAAAAATTAATAAGACAGTGTCTTATTATCGGGGAAACACGGTAGTTATAGCAGTTTGCCTGGTACTTGGGGTGGATTAGGATTAGAACATGGACCATGGCAGAGTCTAGATCGATTTTGCCATTTGTGTCCTAGGACAACCCATTTGACCTCTGTAGGTCTCAGTTTTCATAACTACAAAATGGTCCTTGAGATGCATCTCCATCTTGAGACAAGGCATACAACTAGAAGTTTGTAGTCACTGTTGATGATTCAGATGAAGAAATGCTATGAGTCTGCCTCAATTTCTTAAATCACAGGCACATCAAGTTAGAAGACATTAGTGATCATTACAACCAAGTCTTTGCCTCCAATTTGGACACTGTTGCCTACAGAACATGACTTTCATTCTATGTACCCTTTCTTTTGAGAATCCTATCTCATTAAGAACTAGAAGGAAGGTGGGTTTTTTTTTTTGGGGGGGGGGAGTGAGTAATGAAGAGGACTGGACACATCAGTCTGCCACATCTGTTCCATCTCTGAATTGGCAGGTGTTGATCAGACATAACATCTAACTACCTCCTGGTGCTAGAGGCAAAGGAGTGATTCTTGGTGGTTTAGGGTGTAACTTGAAATTCTGCCGGTGTGATTTCTTTCTTATCACATTATCTGAAAGAAATCAGAAAAGAAAGAGTGAGCTCACTTTAACATGTCATTATAATTTTTAATTTTCCTATCATATAAGTCCTTTGTCTTTCTCTCGATTTCAATATTATCCCTAGAAAGGATATATTAGTAACCTTTATTAATGAACCTTTCTGTATTAATAACCTTTCTGTAAAGGATGTTATGTTAGGCACTATTCAGTACAAATCAGATCAATTAATTAGTATTTTATTGAGGATCAATAAATGCTCAATCAATCAATGCTCAATCATTATCCAAGGTACAAGGGCAAAGAGATAATATCTGTTCTTGTGGAGTTTATGGTTTAGGTGAGGGGACAAAACTAATACATTGGAAAGAACTATAGAACAAAACAAATAGTATATAATGTACACTACATATAAGTGCCACTGGAGTTCAAAGAAGGGAGGAAGTAGAGAAGACTGAAATGATCAGAAAGATTTTGTGGATGATAGGACACTAGAGCAAGTCCTTGAAAGGATAAATAGTCATTGGATAGGCAGAGAGGAGTAGAGAAGGTAACCAATGAGAGAGAATCATAGGGACTGAGGCAGTGGGGGTGGGCATTGAACAATAGAATAGTCAAGGGTCCTTGTTGGGGATCAGCGAGAGAGCTTTCCATAAATGAAATGGAACCAAATTGCTGAAGGCTCTGAATGATAATAATAGGAGTTATTGAAGGCTTTTGAGCAGGGGAATAATATGATCCAAGTGGTGGTCCAGAAAAATTCAGTATGGTAGTGGTGTGTGGGAGCCATTAGAGTGATGGACTAAAAGGCAGATTAGTTAAGAAGTTATTGCAATACTCCTGACTGAGGTGATGAAAACCTGAACTAGGTAGTGGTCTGGGAATGGAAAAGAAGAGACAAATATGAGAATCAGAGTAAGCCTCCTGAGAGTTTACAATAAAAAGATTCTTCATTGTCTGGATAGGATAAACAAACCTTTGATTTTTCAAATCAAATTGCTTGGATTTTTTTAGCTCTAATGTTTTGAAGAACCTATCCTCATTTGTCATTTGTCCTCTCAGAATTATGGCTGACCTGAAGCTTTTGTCCCCATTCACTTTAAATTCAAAATATGCTCATCACTCCTTCACTGTTTTCCAGTTTTTGGCCCTATGTTCCATTATGTATACTTAAAATTACCAGTGATCTTTTAACTGACACATCTAATGACCTTGTCTCTCTTCATCTTTTGTGCCTTTGACACTTGTGGTCACCCACTTCTCCTTGATTTTAATGCTCTCTTTTCCCTAGATTTTCCTGACACTGCTCTTTCCTGATTCTCCTCTTACCTATCTAAACCACTCCTTCTTAGTCTGTTTTGCTGGTTTTTTATCTACCTCATGATCACTGTTTGCTTGCCTCAAGGCTCTGTACTAGACTCTTTTCTCATTTTGCTCTATACCGGGTGATCTCATCACCTACCAAATGTTCAATTATCATCTCATTGTGAATGCTTCTGAAGTCTACATATCAAATTCTAGTCTCTCTGTGGAGTTATAGTCACATATCTCAGTAGAACATCTTATAGGCATCTTAAACTCAACATATCCAAAACAGAATTCATTAACTTTTTTCTAACCATTTCTCCTCCCTAATTTTTCTATTATTGCTGGGAGCCCCCTTTTTCCTTCTGGTTACCCCCTTTTACCATTTTGGTGTCATCTTTGATACCTCATTTCTAATGACCCCATATATCCAACCCATTAGGAGATACTGTCATTTCCACCTTTGTAATATTCACAATATCTCTTTTACATATCATTTATCCTTTTTCTCTCCACTCATTTAGCCACAACCCTAGTTCAGGCCCTCATCATCCTTTGTTTTTGAAGAGGACTTCGCGAGTGATGTCTTGATTTGTGCATGAATTGGATTTAAGTGAAGCAGAGTTGTGCAAAGTTGTCTGTCTCACTCTCTCTTCCAGAGTCATCAAAGTCCAATGGCAGGACAGAATGGTATACTGATGGTTCAGGACACAATGGATGATGTTGGCCTCTCTGGTGTCTAACCAAGCACTAAGTACGCCACAGTGCCTGTTTCAGTCATCTTCACGGGTGTTGGAACAAATCGCTCTCATCTGTCCTTTCCACTGGGGAAAGTCTTCACATGCTTGGGGCAGATTTCACTGACAGGTTTGAGGTCCATTGGTTACCTTCAGCCTGGTTTAACCCATCTGTTGAGATGGTTTTACTGAGGGATGGTTACGACACTAGCTACAGTTTCTTGGAGTCACAAGTGAGAGAGTTGGGTGACAAGCAGACCTCAAAGATGGAGAGGCAACCCTAAAAAGGGTTCAGCAAGCCCTAACAGCAGAGGTGCGAGTCTTCCCCAAGCATCCCACAATATGACAGCCTTCTAAACGATCTCTCTGCCTCAAGTGTCTCGACACCAATCTACGCTCCATTCTGCTGCCAAAATGATTTTTCTAAGGTATAGATCTGACCATGCCTCTCCAAACCCCACTCCTACTTAATGAACTCCAATGATTCATTCTTACCTCCAAGATCAGATATAAGCCACTCTGTTCAGCATCTAAAGTTCTTCATCCTGTCCCCTTCCTACCACCAGTTTTCTCACACTTCACGCCCCTCCACACATTCTGTGATCTCATTAGACTGGCCTTCCTGAAGGTCCCTGAACATCATGTTCCATCTCTGGACTCTGTGCCTTTGTGCTCATGACCCCCCACGAATGGAATGTTCTTCCTCCTCACTTCTCCCTCTATAGTTTTCCTGGATTCTTTCAAGACTCAACTCAAGGCCAGCCTTCTACAAGGAGCCTTTTCTGGTACCTGTGGCCTCTAACGCTGCCTCTAGCAGTTCACTTTCTATCTATTCTGTATACATATATTCACATCCATATATATTATGCATCAAGCAATTTACACATTGTCTCTCCTATTAGAATATGAATTATTTGAGGACAGAGATTTTTTACTTTTCTATCTTTTTTAGTCCCCCCAGTAGATAGTATTTAATTTTTTCCAATTACATGTAATACAATTTTCAACATTCATTTTTATATAAAATTTTCTCCTTCCCTTCTCCCCAAGATGGTAGCAATTTGGTATCAGCCATATATATGCAATCATATTTCACCTTTCTTTGTATCCCTGATATTTAGTCAGTGCCCGGGACATAATGAGCAAATTAATAAATTAATTTTGCTGTTCTTGTTGACTCAAAGTACTTTCTTTTAGGTCACCCACAGATATAACTCCTATTTTAATCAAACCAACAAGCCAAGTCCTCAGCTCCTCCAGGTAGAAAATGTTATAGTATCAGAAGAATATCAGTCAATCAAAGGACATTTACTATGGCACCTACTATGTGCCAGGCACTGTTTTAATCACTGGAATATATAGACTTGTAATGCTGTTGAAAGATGGTTCATCTCAGAGGCATTTTGGGTGGGGGGAAGATGTTTCTGGGAAAACTGCCTGGAAGAAGGTGAATAGAGTGTTAGAGCTCATCCTCACTTTATGTCTGAAATATAACCCTGACAAATCTGTGCAAGGTATGAATACTTGTATATTGAGCTGCATTTCCCCATTTTTTTCATGATCATATCATAGATGTGTTCCTGGAGAAAACTACTTTACATAATAAAATACAATCTCATTTCAGAATCATAAACATTCTTTTCAAGGACCTCCATCTGGGTATAGTCTAGGTGAATTGAATTTTTTCCACATAAACCTTTTGTGAGCCCTTTTATCTAAGTATTCAGTAAAGCTTGTCTGTTGTTAGGCACATATTTCAAAAGTCAAAAGAGGATCCAGAGATTCTATTTAAATAGTGTTCTTCTGGAGAACACTGCTGTGTAGTGGCCAGCCATCCTTTACTTGAAGAATTCCAGTAATAGGGAATCCATTGCCTTCTAAAATGTATTCCATTTTTGGCTGAATAATTGTTAGGAAGTTTTTTCTTCTATGGATCCAGAGTTTCATCTGATACTCTGACCAGGTTTCCTACTTCTGTTCTCTGGGGTCAATCAGAACAAATCTAATCCCTCTTCTGTGATATCTGAGGACCATTATCATAGCTCCCTAGGCCTTCTCGTCTCCCAACTAAACATTTATAGTTCCTTCAATTGATCGTGGTAAGGCAGAGCCCCCAGTTTGCTTATTATCCTGGTAGCTCTCCTTTAGAATGATCCAATTTAATCAACATTCTTCCTAAAATGTGCTGATCAGAACTAAACCCAATAACCCACTTATAGTTTGACCTAGGCAAAGTACATTGGGATGATAACCTGTGGATACTATGCTTCTCAGTGCATTACAGAATAGAATTGTCTTTTTTTTTTTTTTTGGTGGGCAATTCACACCATTGACTCATTTTGAGTTTGCAATACATTAAGCTTCCTGATATTTTTCAGATGGATTGCTGTCTGGCAATCTTATAGTTGTTAAGTCAGTTTTTTTTAAAACCCAAGTTGTTTCAAGCCAGGTCTGACTTGGCCCCCAGGTCCAGTAGTTATAGCTACAACTTGAGATTAGAATGAAATGAGACACTGGTAGAATGTATAGCATTTAACTGAAGGAGTTCAACAATTGGATGAAAAGCATAATGAGCAAAGGTACAGCATCGGTTCAAGTCGGTACAGCTATTCTCCCCTCTGCATTTAATTTAGTGGTTCATCTAATCAGAAGGGAACTATGGGAAGCCCATCTAACCTGAGGAGGCCCCACTTCTCATGCACTGGCCTTAGTAGCCAGGAAGCTAAGTCAGTATTTGAACCTTAGTCCCTAGAGCAATCAAGTCTTAAAGACAGTTTCTTTGCCTTTTGAGGTGGGGAAAACCTAGCCCATGTGGTAGGAACTTTCCAGTATTGGGAGATATTTCTCCTACCATACAAACATAAAACTTTATCCCTGTTAAATGTTATTTATTAGATTGGGCCCAATATCACAGTCTGCCAAGATCTTTTTGGATTTTGACTCTGTCCTCAACCACGCTACTGATCCCTTCCAACTTTGTGTAATATACAAAAATTTGGTAGCCATGTTGTCAATGATTTCATGTAAGTCATTGATAAAAAATACTAAACCATCATGATGATGAAGACAGACCCCTGACATACTTTACTAGTGACCTCTCTCTAGGTTGACTCAATACATTATTGACTATTCTTTAGGTCATTAACCAGTTCTAAATCCACTGAACTATTATCTAGCTTAAATCTATCCATTCCCCTCCCCTCCCCCAAAGATAGCAGGAAGGACTTTGTCAAATGCTTTTCTAAATCCTGGTCTATTATATCTATGGTATTCCTTTGATCTACCAGTCTACTATCCCTATCAAAAAAGGAAATGAGGTTAGCCTGTTCTTGATGAAGCCATTCTGGCTCTTAATGATTACCTACTTCTTGCTTCCTTTCCAAATGTTCACAAACCATTCTCTTCAACAATAGGTTTAGGAATGAGGAATGAGTGCAGAGATCATTGGTATATAGTTTTCAGGGTCAACTCTTTGTTTTTTTAAATCGGGACATTTGTTTATCTCCTGTTTTATAGCACCTCTCCTGTTCTTCATAAACTTTCAGATATCACTGATGTGGTTCAGTAAAGAGACTTTGAGCAATATATGGACCATCCATGAATTTTAGACAATAAATATATTTACTTTGAAAGCTCACCCAAAGAATCTGCCATCATTCTTCCTTAATAAATACTAGCTGACTTACTGATGGACAAAACAAAGAAAAAGGACAAGCTGAGGACTGATCTCAAAAATTCTTTTTGGAGATTTTTAATGGGGTTTTATTTTTTAATAGCACACATCTTGCCAAATATGAGTCTAAATATATACAAATGTAAAACATATAGGGACGTAAAGAGAATCACTGCCATTATTAATTAAATTTCTACCTGTGTGACTTTGGGTAAGGCATTTAACTTCTCTGGGCCTTAGTTTCCTTATCTATGAAATAAACTAATTTTATTAAATGCTATCTTAAGATCACCTTCAGCTCTGTTATGATTCTTTTTTCCTAAAGGGAACTTAGTGAATATGTGAAAAGTGATATTGACTTGCATTCCTTTGAAGGAACAATGAGAAGAAAGAAAAATATCTTAGCCTAGCATCACTTCAGGTCTTTGAGCCCTATAAAGGTCTTTATTCTAGTCACTTCACTCTGCATAGATTCATAAAGGGAAAAGAAGCATGAATTGTAATGAAAATAATGTCTTAAACTGAGGACTCCTGAGCAGTTTTAAGGTGACATTACCCAATGATAAAATTGAGGCCATTCACCATGAGTTTCTTCTCTGTTTCTTTTCAGCTGAAAGCCCTTTGACATCACCTCCCACTCTCTCTTCCCAAATCTCAGATAATGAGATGGTCATATTCCTTGCCTTGATCTCATGGCATCTTCTCCAGTATATTTTACCCTCAGTCATCTCTCTCTCTCTCTCTCTCTCTCTCTCTCTCTCTCTCTCTGTCTCATCTTCATCTTCAGCCTTTCCCTATATGCAGCTTCCCTCCTACTGTCTTCAAACATTCCCAAGGAACCCCATCCTTAAAAAAACTTCACTACTATCCCCTCAAGCTATTATTCCATAACCTCCTCCCTTCTCAGCCAAATGGAGAGAGCTCAGAAGCTAAGATTTCCCCACCACCAAAAAAAAAAAAAGCCAAGGGGTTAATTCTATCATGATTATTACACCATTTGTGGGAGAGATGATACATAATGCAAAAACTATGACTAGGGAAGATTCATAGAGTGGCATACATGTAGTGAACATGCTACCAAAAATCAAGTCTTCACAAACTCACAAGAAGCATATATGTCCAGTGAAATTCAGAGTTCTCAATCTGTGGAGCCACAGATGTCCTCTGATTTCTCCACTGACCTGGGATCTTCTGATCTCTTCTTTCTGCTGTTGCTATTTTCTTCTGGGCTTATGTATTGAGCTGCTTGCTTTCTGCTAGATGTCCTTCTTGATGTTATTACTCTCTGCTACCATCTGCTGGTTTTTATTTATTATGTGACCTCTTTCCAAAGGGAAAGAGTCTGTCAGTTCATTATAGTTTGATAACTCTAAGGATCATTATTATCTCATTCATGATTCAGACACTTTCCATTCACACTTAGCCAGCTATCTTGAGAAGCCCTTAGTTTATTAGTTGCTATTTTTTATTCTTCCTTTCCTGCTGTTGCTCAAGGTTTAAATGTCACTTACATTATGGTTTGAAATTCCATTTAACTCCTACCATGTCCCTGATTTTAGGTGTAACAGGGGTAATTAGGGGAAATCTATGATCTCCTAGATTCCTATGGATGTGGGCATGTGAACTCTGGCTACCTATTGTGGTTCCTCTGAGCACATGAACACACACACTGCATTTCTCTCTGTCTCTGTCTCTGTCTCTCTCTCTTCCCTCTTTGTCTCTCTCTGTCTTTCTGTCTCTCTTTCCCTCTCTCTGTCTCTATCTCTGTCTCATCCATCTCCTTTGAATTGTTCACTTACCTGGATTTCAAAGGACCTGTGTGGAGCTAAGGTGATACAGTTCTTTTCAACATTTGTAATGACAAATGATGGGTGTCATCACTACATGGGGTATATTTCAAAATCCACACTGTGCAAGGGCCTCACACTCTTACCTAGGCATATTGACACCCACCTCCCTCTGGATGACTTGTTTGTTGCAACCTTCTTTCACGCTGACAGATCTAGATTTCCTGAAAGAATTTGATTGCAAACTCAGGAAGAAACTGAGGGGGCCAAGTATTGCTGGCAGAACTGGAAACTTACACCATCATTCCTTTGTTCTGCATTGCTATCCCTTTTTATTTATTCCTATCAGCAACAAAATGTCTATTGTCACTTTTAAGAGGAGAGGGGGAGAGAGGGGAGAGAGAGAAAAAGAGAAAAAGAGAGAGAGAGAGAGAGAGAGAGAGAGAGAGAGAGAGAGAGAGAGA
>NW_027187325.1:8872303-8881398 GCF_028583685.1 Petaurus breviceps papuanus
AGAGAGAGAGAGAGAGAGAGAGAGAGAGAGAGAGAGAGAGAGAGAGATGGGGAGAATTAAGGAAGGTATTAAAAGGGAAAAATAGAGAGAATAAAGGAGAGAGGAAAATAAAGTTAAAACAAGGTAGAGAAATATATGAGAGAAAAAAGGGGACTCCTCTAGCACACATGGGTCTTTTCCTTCTCTGAAATCCTGTATAACTAGGTTTAACATCAGAATGTTATCTAATAATCAATCAATAAGCATTTATTAAGTGCCTACCACATAGCAGGCACAGTCTTAGGCCCTGGGGATATAAAGACAAAAATTAAACAGTCTCTTCTCTAAAGAACTTAGATTCTATTGGAAGAGACAAAATGGGCATATATAAATACATATAAAATACAAACAAAATAAATATAACTTAATTTGGGGAGGGGAGGTGGAGGAAATCGGGGAGGGCTTCTTAGAAGCCTTATATTTGAGTTCACGAGGAGCTAGGTGGCACAGTGGTTAAACCTCCAGGCCTGCAGTCAGGAAGATGACTTCAAATCCCTAATCTCAGATACTTACTAGCTATGTGACCCTGGGCAAGTCACTTAAACCTGTTGACTCAGTTTCCTCATCTATAAAATGAGAAGGAAAATTGCAAACCACTCCAATATCTTTGCCAAGAATACCCCAAAAGGGGTAATGAAAAATTGGTTATGACTGAAACAAATGAACAAAACAACATTTGAACTGAGTTCTGAAGGAAAATTGGGTTTCTAAGAAGGGGAGATGAGGGAGGAATCCATTCCAGAAATGGAGGACAGCCTATGCAAAGGCCCAGAGATGGGAGATGGAATTTCACTTGACAAATGGGAGAACAATTTGGTTGAACTACATATATTGTATGAAGGGGAGTGAGCTACAATAAAACTGTAAAGGTAGGTCAGAGCCAGGTTGTGAAGAGTTTTAAGTGCCTCAAAGAGGGATTTGTATTTTATCCTCAAAGTAGCAGGAAGACCTTGGATTTTGAGCAGGAGAGTAATGAGCTCTGGGAATGCAGTTTCCACTTTGGAAGCTGTGTGGAGGATAGATTGAAGTGAAGAGAGAATTGAGGGAGAGAGACTAATTGCAATAGTTTAGGTGAGAGAATGACAAGGGCCTGAGCTGGGATGGCAGTTATGTGAACGGAGAGAAGGGGATGGACACAAGAGATGCTGTGAAAGTAGCATCCCCTAGAAATGGCAATAATAGTTTCAAATACGTGAATTTTGCATCACTAGCACTCTTTTGTATTACTTGTGTCCTAAGGGCAGAGTTAAAGACTTATATTATTCTAATATCCCCTACAACCTCTAGCAAATTAGTGTGCATATAATAGGTGTTCATTAAGACAAATCAATTAAAGGGCAGAGAAACGACATGAAAGAAAAGTGGCAGAGAAAGGAAGGAAAGAAAAGAACAGGGAGAAAAGGAAAAAGGTGAAGGTCAAACATTTTCCAAATGAGTATCAAGGGCGTACGTATTATGTGCAAGGTCCTGTGTTAGCCAGTAGGGATACAAGTATGAAGAATATAAATAACCCTACTCTCTCAAAGAACTTTACATCATAACAAGAGAGACAACAAGGAATTATATGAGCATGTACAAAATAAACACAAGAGAATAAATGCAAATTAAAAGTAGTTGGGGAAAGGGGGCGGGCCAGCAGTTGGAGGACATAGTCAGGCTCTCAATGGAAGGTGGGGTTTAGCTGTAACTTGAAGTGAGGGATTTGGGATTCTTCCAGGTAGAGGTCATTAAAGGTCAGGGCAAAGGGGCAGAAATGGAAGACGGAGTCAGAAGTAGAGAGGAGGTCATTAACTGGACTGAAACATGTAGAAAGCAGAGTAATATGAAGAGACTGGAAAAACAGGTTGGGGCCAAACCGTGAAGGGCTTTCACAAGCTAAACTGAGTGGTTTATATAGGGTATCCTAATGGTGGCCATCTTAAGCCTCAATACCTTAAGACTGCACTAAGACTTTGGGAACGCTCTGTATTTGATGCTAGAGGGGATGAAGCACCAATAGAGTTTATTAAAGTAGGAGATCTTTCTTTGCTTGTGGAAAACCACTTTGGCAGCAATATGGAGGGCTGGAGTAGACAGATGCTTGATGAAGGGAGCCCACCACAATAACTTCGGTTAAGAAGTGATGAGGGCTTCAATTTCAGGTAGTGGCTGTGTAAATAGAGAGTAGAAGGTAGAGCCAAGATGGCAGAAACCCAGACCAATTTTTTCCAGCATTCCCCTCCAGAAACTTTAAAATGACTCTTTTTTTTTTTTTTTAAGCAATCAGGGTTAAGTAACTTGCTCAAGGTTACACGGCCAGTTATTTCTGGGTGTGGTGCTGAGTGTCTGAGCCCAGGATTCGATCTCCAGGTCATCCCAACACTGGAGCCACTGCTCTTACTCGCTGAGCCACCTGGCCACCCCTAAGCAATTGGGGTTAAGTAACTTGCTCAAGGTTACACGGCCAGGTGTTTCTGGATGGGTGCTAAGTGTCTCAGCCTGGGATTCGATCTCCAGGTCATCCTGACACTGGAGCCGGTGCTCTTACTCACTGTGCTACCTGGCCTCCCTAAAATGACTCTTTAAATAAAACTTTGGAGCAGCAGAGCCAACAAAGGACAGGGTGAGATGTTTTGCAAGCCTAAGACAACATAGGAAGGAGGTCAGCAGGAGAGGTCGGTGGCACCGGAGTTGGGGTAGGCCTAGGACAGAAATGTCAGTGGGGGGCCTTGGAGGCAGCCTAGGACAGTGGCAGCAGCAGCAGCAGCTTTGAGAGCTCTTAGGCCAGAGGCAGTAATGGGTCAGAAACTGATCAGAGATTGTAGAAGACCCTTTGCTGGCACGGGGTGCTGGTGCTGATTGGCATCTCTATTGGCCATATGTAGTTCTGGGTTCAAAGAGGGAGATAAAGTGGGAAGAACATTCTTGAACAGTCTTTGGTTATTTAGAAACAATAGAAGAAAGTAGTTTTCCAGAGAAAAACAAACTGATATCCCCCTGACCCATTCCCCCTCCATCTCCAGTGTTGATTAATATGCAACATAATATGCATACACATGTATACATAAATAATATATTATGTAATATATATGCATACATATACATATGAGTGTGTATATGTTAGGAAGACTGGCAGATTTTTCATTTCTTTTTTCATTTCATTTCTTTACAAAACTGGGTTGGACACACATGACAGATCTTTTGTCCTTTTGGCCCAGGGCTTATTTCTTACCAAGAAAGGGGCACAGAGTGACAATCACCCTCACATTTTAGTTTCTCTGAATCCTTTGCATTTCTCAAGGACCATCTTGAATCCAATCTCTACCATGAAGTTTTCCCTGATCTTCCCAGGCAACAGTGATTTCTTTCTTTTTTGAACTCTATTACCAGTATTATGCATGCATGTATATGTGTGCATACATGTACACATACATGTGCGTACAAATATGTATACGCGTATATAACACGTGTGCATACATAAACAAAATATATTGTGCACACACATATATAAACATGTATGTTATATCATGTCTTTCCAACTAGATTGCAGGTTTGTGGAAAGGAAACGGACACCATATGCTTTTTTTGTATCCTCCCATATTCCTTAATTTAGTGCTTGCCATATATTAAAGATTCATCAAATGTTTGCTGATTGATTAATTAGTCCCTGATACCTCTTCGTTGGGACCTGTTAAAGACTACCAGTCAAATAAGGTGCCACGTCTTTCCATGCTTTTAAGGAACCAGAATTATCTCATTCACCAAGAAGGAAAAAAGGCATGATGACAGAGTCCCTATCACTAACAAGCAATATGACTTTGGGCACCTCATTTGCTTTCTCTAGGACTCAGTGTTCTCTTCTATAAATGGGTAGGTTGGGGGAAAGGAACTCATGGTGCCTTCCAGCTCTGATACACTATGACTCTGATTTGAAGTCCACCCTTCTCACTGGCTACCAAATTTCTATCCGTGGCAGGTGCCTACATGACAGAAGAAACCTGGAAACATCCTGCTTTTGTGCTCACACTAGGCCCTTCTGGGCCCATCTAAGCCTAAGCCTGGGCAACGAGTAACATTCCCAGTCTGATCTCCGATATTTCAGCCTGGATATGGTGCTTATAGATTGCTGTGTCAAAGTATGTGAATTCTCCAGGGTTCCAGGAGATTTATACATTTCTCGACTGTGCCGGGCTGGCTCTTATTTGCTGTTACCTGCAAAAATATATCTCTTGGACCCAATTCACAGTGGAGCAATGTTAGGTCATTATTCCTTGAATTGTTAGGCTGTAAAGAAGTAATTTCTCACTAACCTGTGACATAGGAAATAGTGATTCGGTTTTCAGGTCATTTCAGGAGTTCCTTTTATGACAATCTGTTTTTGTATCAGCGAATGACATTTCTGTATTTTCAGAAAGTGGACACTTTGGTATTATTTGTGGGTGCACATTAAATATTTTTCTTCTGCCTCTGGTTCCCCCTTAGTGCTTTCAATTCTAATATATCATGCAATGGATAACTAAATATGGTTGATGAAAGGGTGTAAGTGCCGGAGATGGGAGCTAGGGCTGGCATTAAGTGCTTTTCTAAAAATTGGAGCTTCTTGGCTTGATATTTCTTTCATGATGAAGGAAGAAAAATGATGCATGCCCAGGTGCCTTTCTGGTGAATTCTTTTTTCCACCCAAATGCAACATACCATCTGTCATTCATGGTTGGTATGCCAGTGGGACCCTAGCTGGCCTTGCCTTAGGCAAAGCCAAGAGGTCGATGGTATTGTTCCTTCTCAACACAACTGCATTCAATTAAAAAAAACATCATTTATTATGGGTCTTTTCCATATGACATTAACCCTTTGAATCCAGGATTGGAGATAGAATGTAAACTCCTCGAGAACAGAGACTATTTCCTTCTGTCTCTGTATCCCTAGTGCCTAGAAGGATGCTTGTCACATAAGTGTTTACTAAATGCTTGCTGATTGATTGATTATAGATCCCTAGAATGGAAGGATGGGGTTGGTATTGAGAGAGTGACTCCACAGATAGCTTCCAGATACAAGTTTTACTATGTTCTACTTCTTCCTACTCAGAGTTGGCTCTAGGAAAAAACAAAGCTATGAGGGTACAGAACTCAATCTTCCTTCCCCTGCCTCACCATTCTGGACCTCAGTCATATTCTTCTCCCTCCTTTCTTGCCTCAGATGCCCAGTAAAGTCATGTTCTTTCTCTCTAAAAATGGGTTCTTATATCCACTGATGACATAGAAGGCATGGTGTTGTATTCAACTCAAGGTGGATTCAAAATGAGAGAATCTGATTCTGTCCTTGAAGAAGTTGATGTCTCATGGTTCAAACATCTTTGTTTCTCAGGCTCTTTCCATTCATCTATACTACTCACCCATACCCTACTACTATTCATCAGTAATGAGATTCATGTAGCATGTTGCCTACAATCCTCAAGAAGGCAGAACTGAGTAGGACTAGAATCAAGGGTAGGGAATCTGCAGCCTCGAGGCCACACATGGTCCTCTAGGTCTTCAAGTGTGGCCTTTGACTTGGATCCATGGCCACACTTGAGGACTAAGAGGGCAACATGTGACCTTGAGGCCACAGGTTCCCTACCCCTGGACTTGATCTAGCGGAAAAGTACACAATCAGTAAAAAAGACGATCTTCCTGCCCCAGAAGTGGTAGCTGAGGTTTTCAGACATACACTGCTGGGATTTCCATTTGCTATCCTTTCCTCTACTTTGTAGATGGGAGAATGGTCCTTTGGAGTTTCCTTCTCAGTCATATCTCTCCTTCTCTCTTTTTTTTCCTTATTGGATAGACCAGTAAGAGTCATAATGATTGGGGCAGCTAGGTGGTGAAGTGAATAGAGTACCGGCCTGGAGTCTGGAGGACCTGAGCTCAAATCCAGACTCAGACACTTAACCGTTACTAGCTATATGACCTTGTTCAAGTCACTTAACCCAAGTTGCCCTGCCTTCCCCCCTCCAAAAAACAAAAAATAAAAATAAAAAAATTAAAATAAGTCATAATGACTCTTTACGTTCTCTTCATGGTTAGAAATGAATATGCTGATTTTCTGGAAGGAAGAGAAGTGACCAGAAGTCTTTCTCTCTATCTGCTAGTAGTTGGAAAGTCCATGTGACCTCATGCTGAGGAAAAATTAGCTGAGTAAAGGGAATATATCCTTACCATTTGCTATTCAGAAATAAGTAGGAACTCATATTTTTAAGATTATTTTTGAGAATTGTAAATTCATCATATGGTACCCATTTTATGTATATCTAATAACCTAGGAATTTCTTCAAGGAATTCCTGATAGTCCATATACTTAGTCCACTAAATCTCTCCAGACAAGATCGTTGGTTTATGTAGAAGGGTTCAGTCTATTGGACGCTATTGGCCAGCACTAAGAGAAATCTTGGCCCTCAACAGATTTGGGGTGTGGGAATTTCATTATTGCTTGGGAACTTCTTGGATTGTATGATATATGTTATCATGCGTATTTCCTGGAAAAAATGACATGTGACAAGAATTATGAATCCCATTTATTGGAGAAAGGAGAAAAAGTAGATGGGAAGGAGACTTAGAAGCAAAGTCAAACTAGTGAGATATAGCCTAAACAATGTCCTTTCCATACAACACTGAATTCTCAATTCTAAGATTGAAGATCCCCTTAATGAAGAGAGAGGGTTATCACCAAGAAACAATATCCTGGAGAACTCCTAGATCTCCATTTTATTAAGTTCAATTCAGCATTTGCTCTGGTAGAATTATAAACTTGGGGAACTATTTCTTCTTCTCCTTTGCTTCTCTATTCTGGACTTCAATGGTATTTCCTCCCTCCATGCTTCAGATCCCCAGTGGACTTATGCGCTTCCTTTATAAAAGTGGAATCTCTATGTTTCATTTCATTCCTAAGCACTAATACCTTTAAGTGTGTGCCCTCCTCTGGGGTGGGTCTGAAATCTACTTAGTTGACCTTAAGTTAGATCGGGGATTCCTTATCCTTTTTTTGTGTCATTAACCCCTTTGGCAATTTGGTGAAGCCTTTGGACCCATTCTCAAAATAACATTTTAATTGTATAAAATAAAATACATGTGATTGCAAAGGAAGTCAATTATATTGAAATACATTTATCAAAATATTGTTTTAAAAGTTCAAAAGTTCTTGAACTTCAAAAGTTCCTGAACTTTAAAAGTTCAAGATTAAGAATCTCTGAGCTTGAGGGATAAAGCTTTAATGAAAACTTTTGGGGGCTTGGAGATTTTCCTGGCCAGTGTTGCCGAGAAACAAAATTGATGAAAATGATTTTTCCCCCCTTCTTGTTCCCCTGCCCACCCTTGGGTAGAATTGCCAATGAGCAGAAAAAAGAAATAGTACAGGACAGGCATGGGAGAGAGAGAGTGAAGAAAAACAAGGGGACTTGGATAACTCACTGACTGAATAATCAAACCCAGTTCCTCTTAATTAGACAAAATCACATAGCTAAACAATGAGAAAGACATGATTTACTTAACATTAGGGCTATGGGATAATTATATATGTTCATTGAGGCAAATATACTCATAAAAGCATTATGGCCATGATTCAGGAGGATTGATAGAGAAGAATGCTTCCTACCTCTTAATGGGCTAATATGTAGAATACAAAACACATTTATGGACATAGCCGATTTGGGAATACGTTTGACTGTGCTTATGAGATAAAACGCTTTTTCTTCCCTTCCTTCTTCCCATTCTCCCTCCCTCTCTTTCCTCCTTCCTTCCTTTTTTCCCTTGTTCTTTTCCTTTCTTCTTTCCTTCCTCTCCTTTACCTTTTTCCATGATGGGTGGAGAAAGGTGGGAAAAAGAAATATTGCTGAATAATTGAAAAAATTAAATACATATAAATATTTATAAAAGCACTACAACATGTAAACATAGCAGTATACCTATGTTTTAATAGGTATTTTATTAAAGATGTTATACATTCTCTAGTGTAAAATTTTAAATCTTTTTTTAAAATTTAAAGTTGTCCAATGCTTCATGATGGTATGGAGTTTTCCCAGGGTTCTTGAAGACTGTACTAGCACAGCACAAGTTTTTATGGATTCTATTAACCTAGAAAGGCTTCAAGTCCAGTTCTGTTTATGGTCTCTATTTCTGTTACCTGTGGAAAAGTCTTGCTAAGTTCAGTGAGACTCATCATAAAGTTGACCTCAAGAGTATGAATTTTCTTCGTCATGGCATCTCTTGAAGACCATGGATCTCCTTTGCTAGAGAGCACTTTGGCCCTTGAAGTGCTGAAGTAAAAAGATGAGAGCTATAACTTTTTTATGTTTTGAATGTATTTTTTCTCGAGTCAGGAAAATGTAAAAAAAAATTGCTTGGATTCTCTGTTCTTTTATTTTCCAATTCCGGACTGAATGAATGAAAAGGCATTAATTTAAGTACTTACTATATGCCAATCATTGTACTAAGTGTGGGTGGGAGTGGGGAGAATACAAATATAATACAGAGTCGGTCTTTGTCCTCATGATGCTTATACTTTTATAAGAGGAAAGTACATATATAGGGGAGTGGTGGCATAAGAGAGATATTTTGGTTTGGAAAGTCACAATAATGGGGAATGGAATTATGGATAGGTAAACTGATGTATCCTTTCCTGTAACAATGGCAATATTGCTTTCATTATGGGTCTAGAGCTAGAAGGAATTAGAGGTGGGATGAGAGAGAATAAGTGTGTGATACCAAGCAAGATAATGACTGGAGTGTAAAGTGAAGCATGACTAGATACTGGAAGACTGATAAAGAAGAATGCTTCCTACTTCTTAATGGAGATATAACGAGCTAATGTGCAGAATATGAAACACATTTGTGGACACAGCCAATTTGGGAATATATTTGAGTGTGCTTATGGGATATAAAGCTTCTTCTTTCCTTCTTTCTTCCCATCCTCCCTCCCTCTATTTGCTCCTCCCTCCCTCCTTTCCTTCCTTCCTTCCTTCCTTCCTTCCTTCCTTCCTTCCTTCCTTCCTTCCTTCCTTCCTTCCTTCCTTCCTTCCTTCCTTCCTTCCTTCCTTCCTTCCTTCC
>NW_027187325.1:8881408-8884902 GCF_028583685.1 Petaurus breviceps papuanus
TCCTTCCTTCCTTCCTTCCTTCCTTCCTTCCTTCCTTCCTTCCTTCCCTTTCCTTTCTTTCTTTCCATGGCTATGAAAAGCATTCAGGGCAGCTAGGTGATGCAGTAGAGTCCTGGAGTCGGGAAGACCTGAGTTCAAATCTGACCTCAGATACATACTAGCTATGTGACCCAGGGCAAGTCACTTAACACTGTTTGTCTCAGTTTCCTCATCTATAAAATGAGCTGGAGAAGGAAATGGGCACTCCAGTATTTTTGCCAAGAACATTCCAAAAGAGGTCACAAAGAGTTAGACTTGTGTCTAACAATTGAAAAAAAAAAAGACCTAACAATAACAATCACTGAAGACATTCACCAATGATAGCCGTAGTGCAGGAGTTCCAGTGATGAGATGCCAAGTCCTCCCGTGATCTCTGTTCTGGTGCAGCAGGGAGGAAGACAAGAGGTTGGACAGGGCATGGTCATAGGATCAGAGATGTAGAGCTTGAAAGGACTTCAAATACCAACCAGCTTAATCCCCCTATTTTATAGCTGAGGAAACTTGGATCACAAAGGACTTTTTCAAGATCACATAGGTAATAATCTTCAGCCCGGCAATTTGAACTCAGGTCTCTGATGCCAGAGCCAATGCTCTATCCACTTCTTGTCCTCAGCATCTTTTGGTTATAGAACAAAGGGAAAAGTGAAAGATACAGGATAATGCAAGGTCATCAATTCCACTGGAATTGTATCCATTGTGCCTTCAGAACACTTGGTCATAAGAGGCTAAGTACACACAATGCAAGACTCAATGATGCAAAGCAAACCATGCAATTCATGGCTAGATTATGATACCATCTTGCCTAAGAGCAGATTGGCAACATCCAGGACCTTGTGGAACTCTGAATCCTGACAGTCAAAAATAAGTACATGGGAGACCGTCACCTTTCATTTTCTGAATGAAAGAGGAAAGAGAAGTGCCCTCTTGATCACATTAATTAGAATAAGAGCTATAAAATGTCCAGCATAATTGAATGTCCTCTCTGGCCTCTGCCACAATATAGATTTAAAACCGGTTTTATTATGAACTTAATAACTATCAACTAAACAAATAATCAAATAAACATGCAAAATAAGAAGAAAATACAGACATAAATTCTTAATATATTGTACTATAGATTTTCTCTCTCTGTTTCATTTTTTAAAAAATAAACTTTATTGATGACTTCCATTTTTAGATAATAATTATTTCTGGATACATTTCCCCCCCTAAATATCTACCTTGTAGCAAAGAAACACATTTAAACAATGACATTCAACACTATGGCTGACATTTTATGCAAAATTCTTCACCCATAATCCCTCACCTCTTCACTGAAAGGAGGGAGGTGTTTCTTCATCTCTTCTCTGGGTCTGAGATTGATCATAGTAACGACTCAACATTTGGCTTCACTATAGTGTTGGACAATGAGATGGTGCAATAGTTAAGAGTGTGGGCCTTGGAGTCAACAAGACCTGACCTCAAATCCTGCCTCAGATACTTACTAGCTGAGTGACCCTGGGCAAGACACCTGACCCTGTTTCCCTCAGTTTCCTCATCTGTAAAATGGGAGTATTTATGGTACCTACCTCACAAGGTTCTCATGAGGATCATAGAAGATAACATGTACAGTGTTTTCTCAACCTTAAGGCTTTTTATAAATGCCAACTATGAACTATTGTTCACATTATAATAGTTGTATATATTTTTCTCCTGGCTTGTTCTATATCAATTCATACAAGTAATCCCATGTTTCTCTGAATTATTAATATTCTTCACCATGCATTTTTAACCAAGTGGAACCAAATAAATCAACAAAAAACCAATTTCCTGAAGTGGTTTTTGACCTTTATCATCTTTTTAGTTTATTTATTTACCTACCTGGTTTTATATATGTGTATTTATGTGTGTTTGTTTGTATATATGTGTGTGTGTGTTCCATTACCTACATATGTATTTCAATGTGCAGATAGTTTGGTTTCTACTGACTCATTTTGCATCACTTAAATGATGTATTAACAATATAGATTTAAAAAAATATTTCAAATTGTAATTTGTGGTTACAGTGGTTCCCTAATGCCTCTAGGATAAAAATATAAAGTCTTCAGCCTGTTATTTGAAGCCCACCTCAATTTGGATTTCACCTTCCTTTCCAGTTTTATTTCATTAAACCCTTTTATAGACTCCTAATTGTTCCCCGTCAAAGACACCCAGTTTCCATCTTTATCTTCAGCATCCATCCAAGTCCAGCTCAGGTGCCACAAAACCTTCCCTCATCTCTTCTTCCCTGTGCCAATGTTATCGCTCTTTCCCTCTTGAAATTACTCTGGGTACAGCTTTGAATATATTTTGTATTTATTTGTCTGTGTCCATGTTGTATTTTCCCTCCCTATCCCCTAGACCAGGGGTGGAGAACCTGCAGCCCTGAGGCCAGGCCCTTTAGGTGCTCAAGGGTGGCCCTTTGAATCCACATGATTCAGTCAAAAGGTCACACTTGAGGACCTAGAGGGCCACACATGACCTCAAGGTCACAGGTTTCCCACCCCTTCCCTAGATTGTAAGTTCCCTGAGGGCAAGGATTGCTTCAATATTTTTTTGTCTTTGTTTTTCTAGGACTTAGCATTCTACCTTGCACATAGCTGTTGCTTAAAAATTTCTGTTGAATTGAGGGTAAACAAACAATTCAGGCCTTAGAGCAGTAATGGACTTCCTCCCAGGAGTACTAAGATCAGAAGTGCGATGAAGTCCTTGAGGGAGACCAGCTACTCTGGCAAACGAGAGTCTGTTGGACATTCTGAGCTGGGTCAAGAAAAGGTTTCAAAGAAATTGGAAGCATTTTTATCGCCTTTTGTATTTTTTCTCTGCTAAAATGCTACTCAATGCCTTGTTGTGACGTGCAGGAAACCCTGGGCTCTCAAGAAGATGTGTGGTTTAACCAAAAAGCAAAAACAAAGCATTACTAAGTGCTGACTTTGTGCCAGGTGTGGTGCCAAGTTCTGGGGATACAAAGAATGGCAAAAACACCATCTCTACCATTAAGAACCTCACATTCTAATGGAGGAGACAACAAGCAAACAGTTATGTGTGGATGGCAGCTGGGTGACATAACTGCTTGTTTTAGACTCAGAAAGACCTGAGTTCAAATTCTACCTTAAACATTTTACTAGCTGTGTGACTCTGGGCAAGTCACTTAACCTCCTTTCAGTCTCAGTTTCCTCACCTGTAAAATGGGGACAATAATAGCACCTACCTTCCAGGGTTATTGTGAGGAGGAAATAAGATAAATAAATAAATTATATTTGTGAAGTACTTAGCAAATTTTAAAGCACTATATAAATGGTAGTTATAACCTACTGTACACACACACACACACATCTATCTACCTTTCTGTCTACCTGTATCTCTCTATCTACCTCTCTCTCTGTCTACATCTATCTATCTATCTATCTATCTATCTATCTATCTATCTATCTATC
>NW_027187325.1:8884912-8937768 GCF_028583685.1 Petaurus breviceps papuanus
TATCTATCTATCTATCTATCTATCTATCTATCTATCTATCTATCTATGGTAACGTTAGACGAAAGGCAAATAGCAGTGAACTACAAGTCAAGAGATAATCGACTTTTGAATCCCGATTTAGACACTAATTCTGTGGCCAGGGGCAAGTCAGGAAACCTCTCTGAATCTCAGGTTCCTCATCTCTGAAAGAGGGAGCCTACCCATAGTAATCACTCCACACAAGGTTATGGGGGATGCAGTGAAATGATGTACATGCAGTACTTTAAGTTGCAAACTTCAAGGTGCTTTGAAAATGTCTGCTATGGTTAATGCCATTTGAGTGTAAGCTCTGGCCACTTCTGCCTGGCTAGAAGAATTGAGCTGGAGCTTGGGATAGTGGAGACAATCTTGCCTTTGGAACCAGAGGATTAAGGATGCAGTTTCAACTCTGCCACTTATTACTATTTCATCTTGCGCAAGTCACTTAAACTTTTTGGGTCTCAGTTTCCTCATCTGTATAAAAAAGGGCTTAGACTAGACTAAGGTCACTTACAGCTCTCTCACCATCTAAAATTTATGGTGTGATGAATTTTTGCTTTACAAAATAATTCTTTGCTGCTTTAAAATTTTATTATTTTTGGGAGGATTTTTACATCCTCTTGGCTTTCCCCAGTATCTCTCCCCCTCCCTGAGAATTATCCTATATAATAATTAATTTTTTAAGACAAGAAGAAAAAAAGGAAGAAATCAGCACAATTGATGAATGCATTGAAAAAGTCTGAAGATATGTGCAATGTGTAACAACTGTAGACCTTTCACCTTCAGGAAGGAGTGGGTTGGGAGTGTCCCTTTATGTCTTTTATTTCAAGTCATGCTTGATTTTTATTATTTTGCTACTTTTTTTGGTGAATTTTCTGCTTTTTGAAAGAATTAACCAAAGATTCCCTTTAGTAGGCAGCTCCCCTGGGTGCTAAATAATTAACTACTTTATGAAGAATCACAAACTCATTGACTGGGTTCTAAGTGACCTCAGAGGTCATCCTGTGTACCCCCACACCCTCACCCCACCATCCAAATAATTAAATCCTATGTGTATCTTGAACAAGTAGTCACTGAACTTCTCCTTGGTAACTTCCAGTGATGGGGACTCACTATGCTCACCAAGCATCCTATTTTATTTTCAGACAGCTCTAAGTGTTAAAAAGAATTCACTTATGTTGAACTGAAATTTGCCTCCCTTAGCTTTCTACCCAAGTGGAAAACTTACATTTATCCTGATTAAATTTTATCTTATTTGATTCATTCCAATGTTCTAGCCTGTCAAGATCCTTTTGAATTTTAACTCTGTCATGTAATGCTTTGTAAATGTAAATGTAATGTAAAGCTTCCCAGCTTTGTAGCATTTGCAAATTTGGTAAGCAAGCCATCTTCATCTGTATCCAAGTCATTAATAAAAATGTACCATAGTATAGGGCCAAATATAGTTCCAGAGCACCTAGGTGGCACAGTGGATGGAGGATTGGGCTTGGAATCTGGAAGACCTACGTTTAAATCTGGCCTCAGATGCTTACTAGCTGTGTGACCCTGGGCAAGTCATCTAACCCTGTTTGCCTCAGTTTCCTCATCTCTACAATGAGCTGGAGAAGGAAACGGTAAACTATTGTACTATCCTTGACAAGAAAACCCCAAACGGGGTCACAAAGAGTCAGACACAACTGGACAACAGCAACAACAAAATATAGTTCTCTAGTGGACTCCACTAGAGGCCTTTTAAGTTGACTTTAAGCCTTTTAAGTTGACTTTAAACTGTTGATGATTATTCCTTGTGTCCTATTATTTACTCTGTTATGTAGCCACCTATTGTCTAGTCTAGGGATCAGTGAGCCTCAGACCTCAAGCCAAATCTATCGTAGTTCTTGAGTGTAGTCCTCGAGCTAAGAAGGGAGCTGTGGCTCAGTCAATGAGTCCTGGGCCTGGAGTCAGGGAGATCTGAGTTCACAGCCAGTCTCAGATGCTTCCTAGTTGTGTGACCCTGGGCAAGTCACTTAACTTTTGAATGGTGGATCTGCTGGAGAAGGAAATGGCAAACCATTCCAGTATCCTTGCACAGCTATAGTCTGTGGGCTCACAAAAAGTCAGAGACGACTGAACAACTAAACAATAAACTGAGAATAGTTTTGTTCATGAATCATATAATAACTGATGGTGGTCCAGAGTTTGCCTGAGTACTGTAGTTTGCCAACCCCAGGCAGGTCCACACTTTTCCATCTTTTCTCTAGGAATATCATGAGAAACTTTGACAAATGCTTAATAAAATCTAAGTTAAAGTATATGTGTACTATTTTCCTAATTTTTCAGTTAAGTAACCTAGACAAAAAAAAAAGGCAATGTCATTAGTTTGACATGACCTGTTCTTGACGAAGCCATGCCAGCTCTTTGTATATATGTATGTGTGTGTGTGTGTGTATGTGTGTATGTGTATAGTGTGTGTGTGTGTTAGACATTTACAAACCATCTGTTTGATGATGTGTTTTAGATTTTTGCCGGGAATCAAAAGCAAACTTACCAGACTATCGTTTTCTAATTCCATTCTCCTTTCTTTTTGGAAACTTGACTTTCTCCAGACCTATGCTACCTTTCTTGTTACTCCATAAACTTTCAAAACCACTGACGTGACATTAGCTCAGCTCTGATGTCTTGTTCTTTCAGCAACAGCCTAGGCCGTCATTCATCAATATCCCCAGGAGCCACTCTTGGGGAGTGCAGCAAGAAGGGGGATAAGGTAATGTTAAGACTTTCTACCTGCTAAAGATTAATCACAAGTAAAGAATACTGGAATGATTGGCCATGGGAGATGATGATTTGATTCATTGAAATTTGAATTTACCAATCACCATTTAAGGGATATATTTATTGCACACAGTGGGGTCCTACTGATGTTCTTCAAATAATAACTGTGAAGGTTTCACTTTGCTGGGGGCAGCTAGGTGACACAGTGGATAGAGCGCCAAGCCTGGAGTCAGGAAGCCTCATCTCCCTATGTTCAAATCTGCCTTATCCCCTTATTAGCTGTGTGACCCTGGTCAAGTCACTTAACCCTGTTTCCCTCAGTTTCCTCATCTGTAACATGAGTTGGAGAAGGAAATGGCAAACCTCTCCAGTATCATTGCCAAGAAAACTCCAAATGGGGTCATGAAGAGTTGGCCATGATTGAAAAAATGGCTGCACAGCAATGAATGTTTTAGGAAAGAGGGATTCCATAATTTTCCCTAGTGGTTCAATTTGGTATCATTCTCAGAATGTCTCCTTTATTTCAGTCTCTGACTTCTTCCACAGGGTTGGGTGGGGGTGGGGAGCTGAGTAGGGAGAGAAAAATGCTTGTAGGTTTATCTAATCTCCAGGTTTAAGTACAGAGGAAGAGCAAATGAGACTTGAATCAAGTCATTGGTTAAGATAAGTAAACAATGGCAGCCATCTAAAGAGCTTGCCTGCTTTTGGGGAAAGGCTGCCACATGCTTTCTGTTCTTTTGCTGGTTTATTCTGAGGAGCTGGGGATCCCTGCTCCTCATTCACTTCTCTTCTCCTTTCTTTCTCTTGCCCTCCATAGCCTCAGTGCTCAACGATTGTAGAAATTTCCACTTTTCTCCTGATACCAAGGCCTTTCTCTGTTTGTTCTGGAGATGAGTGAACTTAGCTTTGGTGATAGTTGGGGTGGGGACTGCAGAGAGGTGGAGAGTTGGATAGATTAAAGAATGTCCATTTTGGGGCTGGGGACTAGTCTAAGTTTGTGGAGAGGGAAATAGAGTGATGGGAGCCATTCCACAGCAAATCTTAGTCATCCATCTCCTGACCCACTCTTTCTAGCCAAATATGTTTCTGGAAATTGGGCTGTCTAAAGAGAGATGTGAGGAACTTCCCGCGAAGCCAGCAAGGTCAATAATCATTTGTCTCCATATTCCTAAAACATCACACCAGGTCTGGAAAATGGTAGAGTATCAGGGTTTAGGTTGGCGTTGGAGATTGAGTGTGCAGTAAAAGGTTTCTTTAGGAGAGAAATATATATTCACATACCTCACTTGCAAATAATTAGTTTTGTATATGCTCTGTTGATTGCTCTGGGCTTATTTATTTCTTCACCTTCTTTCTGTTTATTCAAGGGTTTGCAGAGAGCCTGAGAAAGAATCAGATGGAGTTTGGGCAGGAACATGTGCCTCTGAGAAAATTTTTTTGGAATAGGGAACTGGAAAACCAAGAAAATAGGGGCCAGATGAGGAGAATGAAGAGAAAGTCACATTTGTCATAATTCTGGCAAAATAGAACCAGCATCCTCAGAGATGTTTTATTTTCCTACAAATTAGTAAGAGGTGGTTTTAGGACAAATAAGAAAAAGCCAATGTGCTAGAGTGGAAGCAGCATCGGGTCTGGAGACCTGGGGTTCAATCCTGGTTGAGTTCCTTCTTCCTATTTATTTGCACAACCTTGGCCAAGTTGTTTAACTTCTCTTCTGTCTCCTCATATGAAGCAAGGGGCTGTCCCAGATGATTTTTAAGGGTTCTTTGAGTCCTATGAAATCTTCTATCACACTACAGGAAATCACCTCATCCCACTCTCCTAGGCCACAGGGAAACAGTTTGAAAGTGCAAATACTTCCATAAAGGCATGTCTGAATTCACAAACAGCAGACTTGGGAATGGCGGGCAGGCATTGTATCAAAAACGATTGGTTGCAGTTTCAAGAGGAATATCCTTCTTATAAGAACTGTCTATAAGAACTGTAGGGGGTGGAGAGGTGGTGCAGTGAATAGAGCACCAGCCCTGGACTCAGGAGGACCTGAGTTCAAATCTGGCCTCACACACTTGACACACTTACTAGCCATGTGACCTTGGGCAAGTCACTTAACCTTAATTGCCCTGCTCTCCCCCCTCCAAAAAGAAAAAAAAAAAAGAATGACTTTGAGATAATAAGTTAGTTTGGCTTATAAATGCCTAAATTAACTATAAAGGACATTATAAGAAGAAAGACCCTCTCTGCACCCAGAGAAAGAACTGGTAAATAGTAGTATAAATAGAATAATTTTACATCTGTCTAACTATTTGTGTCTAATGGTAGCCATCTCTAGGATGGGGCAGGGGGGGGGAGGAGGAAGACAAAAAGGAAATAAAAAAATTTACATGATAACTTCATTATATATTTTAAAGAAAAAGCGAGTTGTACATAATAGATTCGCAGTTTTATGTGCAATCATCTTTTTATTTTATTATGTTATGAAAATGCTTGTTTCATTCCATAAATTAAAAATAAAATAAAAAGAAATTATCTGCTCCAATTCCCTCATTTTACTGATAAGGAAACAAAAGCTAAGAGAGATGGCATGATTCACTGAAGGTCATATGGCCAATAAGTAACAAAGCTGGAATTTGAACCAAAGTGAAGCCTGACTAGCTGTCCAGTGCTCAATATTGCCATATAAGTGAGGAAACAGATGAGCCAATTAGGTCCCATTGCAGAGAAACTTTATTAAGGACATTTGCAAATCTAGTGTTGGGTGTACATTTTCCATCAGTCTTGGTGCCTATGGGAGAAATGACCTATCATAACCACATTTCTAGTTATCCTTTCCTATAACTCAGGTTGTCTGTTTCCCTTCTCATTCCTTCTTGGTCCTCTCTATGAGGGGAGTAAGAAAGGGACTGAATGGGAAATGGGAGGCCAGGGTTAGGGGAGAGGAGGTTGTAATTTTCAATGAATTCAATAAACACTTATGAATTGTTTGCTGTGTGCAAGTCTCTGGGGATGCAAAGACAAAAAGAAAATGGTCCCTGTCCTCAAGGTACTTACATTTTCCTGGATGGGTGGACAGGGGAAACATGTAGACATCTAAGTAAATACAAAGCAATTTGAGGAAGGAGATAGTACAGCCAAGTGAGGGAATCCCACAATGTAATTAAGTTATATACTCAGATAAACCCAGATTTATCCTGAAGGTGGCCTGAACCCAAAGAGAGAGAGCCGGGCTTTTTCTCATACTCTCTGAATTGTTATGCCCATATACCCGAGTAGAACTCTGGGGTGAACCTATTTCATGTAGGAGGTAGTACTTGAACTGAGTCTTCAAAGAAGGTGAAGGTTTTGATAGGAGGTGAGAAGGGAGGATATTTCTGTCATGGAAGACCACCCAAGAAGAGGTTTGGAGAAGGGAGACGGGTTTCAGAGTTCAGAGAACAACTTAAAATGGCCATTTTAGCTGAAGGGCTGTATTTTAGTCCTGAGGCAATGGGGAATTACTGAAAATTTTTGAGCAGAGTGACATAATAAGACCTGTGAAAGGGATTCTGGAACTAGTTTATACTTACTTCCAAGAGTTGATTTCAAAATTTTCATCATTTTACACTTCAGAAATTGGTGAATGCTACAAACCAGGGTTTAAATGATTATTTTGTTGATTGTACGGACTTAAGAAAGTGATAGTGAAATTTTTTATAAGGCAGATCAAACTTAAAAGTGTGTTATGCATACATTTACCCCTCTGGAAAGCCAGTTGTTAAAAGCTCTTGGGCCTATGCCCTAAGAAGATTAGTATAAAGGGGGATTAGAAAAGTGAGAGACTAAAAGCAGGGCTGCCAGTTAGGAGGCTTAATGGTCCAGGTGAAAGGTCACCTCAAGAATGGAGAGAAGGGGACTGACTTAGAGATTCTCCAGTAGGTGTAACTGTGTGAGCTTCGGCAAGTCATTTCACTTCTCTATGGGCCTCAGTTTCCTCACTTGTAAACCAAGGAGTATGGACCAGTTGACCTCTAAGTTTCCTTTTGGCTTGCACTTTCTTGCAAGATTTAATTCTTTAATGCAATACACTATAATTAACATTTATTAAACACCTACTATGCATTAAGCCTTGTACTAAGCACAAGGGATACAATAAAAAAAAATACAGATCTTGGCCTCAGGGAATTTACAATCTAACTGGGGAAATCAGCACATGAAAGGAAACTTTTTAAAAGAGAGGGAGTGGAGGAGGATGTTGGGAGAATATGCCTGGCATCGGGGCATGGTGATGGTGCAATGGATTCCAAAGAGCACAACTGATGGGAAACGGAGAGTTGGCTGGGCTTCTCAGCCCTCTTTTATGGAGACTCTGGAAATTTTTTGCCCCGTCTTCTAGCCCTCCAATCAGAGGGGTAGAGGTTACTGAGGATTCTGATGAGGTGTGCATCCCAAAGCTAATGCAGTCTCCATGATGATGAATTTCCCCGATGATGAGCTTTTCCTGGAGCACAGGGAGTGGGGAAGGGGGGTGATGATAGTAGAATGGAATGCAGAGTGCATTTAATGTGAAATTGCCCCTAAGAAGGAGAAATGAACAAAAGTTTGACAACCTGATTGGAAAATCTAGAGAACCAAAGTCTCTTCTTATTTGTAAAAGTCAAAACAATTGAATTGGGTTACTAGAAATGGAAGAAAACTGGGTAACAGAGAGGGATTGTAAAAGAAGTGAGAAGAGAGGAAGGTGAAGAACGCTTTCTAGTTGGATCATAAGTCAATGCTGCCACCTACCGACTGCCTTAAAACATCGCCCCAGGTCTATTTGAAAGAACAGGATTGTAGATTTAGAGCTAGAAAGGACTTAGAAGTCAATTAGTGTTAACTCCCTCATAACACAGATAAAGAAACTAAAACCCCAGAAATAAGAGATACACATAAATATAAAAAGGCAGGAGTAGAAGTTATTAGGGAAAAAAGCAGGGGTAGTAATTGTGATCTCAAAGTTACAGCTAAAATAGATTTAATCAAAAGAGAGAAAATAGGGAAACTGCACAATGTCAGCCATGTTAATCAATATTGTTTTAGACTGTTTAAAATAACTAGACAGTATAAGGTTAAAATATTGCCATGGTGTAGGAAATGATGAGTTGGTGGATTTAGAAAAATATGGCAAGACTTGGACTTATGAAGAAGAGGTTATGCACCCGCAGAGAAACAGAGTGCAAAGAAGTATGTATGGTCTTACACAGATGCATGTGAATGTATATGAGTATATATGTGTATGAATACAGATATCTATGTATATGTATGCATGCCTATATGTATGTATATTTTTGTGTGTATATATGAATATATGTACATACATATATAGACACACATATATATGTCCATGCTTAATTGTAACCTTCTTGTGGTAAAGTAAAAAGTGTACAGCAGAAAACAAAATAAAGCCTACAAGGAATTAAAGAAAAGATAGACCGCTCTGAACACAATGTGTAGTATTTGTTATATAGGCTTTCTTGAAATGAAAATTTATTGCTTTCTATTTTGAATCCTCTCTTATGTTCTGCTAAGTTTGTTTTTCTTATCTTATTTTGTAATTAAGATTAAAATTTTAAAAATTACTAAAAAAAAAAAGAAAGAGAAAGAAACCAAGACCTGAAGAAATGAAGTGACTTTGCCCAGGTTACACAGTATAGAAGTAACAGAGCCAGATTCAACCCATATTCTTCAACTCCTGTATCAGTGGGCTTTCCAGAGGTTCATATTACACTAACACCATTCAAGAATACCCCAAATAGATCGGTTTAATAACTTAAAGAACCCAGATAGGGATGAGGCATACTTCTAAATGAAAGTACTAGCTAATGAATAGTTTTAGAACAGGGTAAAATGCATTCATAATTTTACACATGACATTTAGTCATGTCTTAGCAAAACATTTATTCTCTATGAATAGATAGCAAGACAACCTTAGATTTCACTTTTGAGTTCGTGAAACTGACTCTCCCTCCTAATATAGAGATTCCCTCTCACGGTACCCCTGATATGGTCATTTCACACCATGGTTGCTTTCCTCTGGATCCTCTCTGTTTTGTCAATGCTCATCTTAAATGGGATCATAAGATTTAACACAGAGAGAGAGTCTGGAGATTATGGAGGCCAACTCTCTCACTGTATAGATAAGGAACTAGAGGTTTACAGAGGTTAGATGACTTGACCTACTTAGACACCAAGACTTAATTAAATCTTAGAAGACTTAATTCTTTAATTTATTTTTCAATGTAAGAAACTGATGTTTATTTTCCTTGCTAGAATTGCTGGGTTGGGGGAGGGTAGGAAAAGCATTAGCACTGAGACCCATTGTTCTACCTAGTGATGCTGGCTAGCTGTATGGACTCATGACAGGGTGGCACCCACTTCCATGCGTCTGCTCAATCCTCTATGCTCCCTAAAAGACCACAAAGCAATAGTCTCCTTAGCTGTGAACTCCGCCCTCAAGGGATCCATGCCAAGTCACCTCCAAGCATCCACAACTGATATCCCTCAAATTGCCTGGGGTTCCATCCCACAAACACAGAGACTGACTCACAATCCTTTAGCTTCTACTCAACGATGTCCCTCTCTGGTCTATCTCTTGCCACAGATCCTTGGCACTATTCATTCTTTCTGGTGCAATGATCACTCTCCATCCATGGTCCATGCTCTGCACATTGTAGCAGACCCAAACATTTGAATCCAAGTGCTCTCAGCACACAGGGTGGTGGGTCTACCATCTTGCTTGATATGGACATACTAAGTAGATCTGGTTAGAGTGGTAATAGCAATAATGGTGTAATAGAAAAAAAGACTAAGAATTAGGAATTCTGGATTTGAATCCTGTTTCACTCAGGAAGACCTTGTCACCTACAAGACGAGATTATTTCTAGAGTCCCTTACAGTTCTAATATACAAACTATTTAAATGCTGGGAAAGCTCAGAATAAAGGATTAACATCCCCATGGGAAGGAACAGAAATGTGGGAGGGCTTAATTTAGGAAGACTTCAGGTGGAGAGAGCTTTGAACTGGATCTTTACAATTTTAAGGAGCACAAATTGGAAGGAAATAGAAAGGATTTTCAGGGAAGGGCGTGAATACATACTCAAAGATTCTGGTCTCAAGATATCTCTGTTAAGGGATATGTTCTTGTAACTAGACCAGAAGCTAGAGAAAAAAGGAAGAGAAGCAAAGCACCTGAAGAATTCATTTAGTTAAATGCTGAAATGATACAAAGTTGAATACATTACCCGGTTACTTGAAGCCCATTCTTTGGCTCTGTCTGCCATCTGCATGACCATGCTCAGGGCTATCACTCTGTCCCACTGAGAGATCAGGAGCAAAAAGGAAGCTATCTATATGCAAAGACTAGTCTGTGGATGTTCTATAACAGCTGGGAGAGCATCTGCCCAGGGCCAGTCCTGCCCAGAAAGGCAGAGACTAAGCGTCATGTCTGACATGACATGTGTCAGGACAGTGTCACAGGACAGAGAGTTATCAGGAGAGTCAGACCTCAACAATGTGTCTTTTGTCTCTGAATCAAAGCTAGCTCCCTAGGTAGGGCACCTCTGTGAGCTGTCTGTAAGGCCAAGAGACCTGCCCACTTTGGAATGACAGAATGAGTCTCTCAAGTCACTCTATGATGGAATTGTAAAGCAAAAAGTCATTAAAGCCTGCCTCTTCCCTCTAGACAAATGCATCCACAAATGCAATTGAGACTCATAGCTCAATTAAAACATAAACAAACAAAACACACTACGAGCAAGTGCAGAGATTCTGGCTCTTTTCAGAAATATTTCCCATTACTTAGGTACTATAAGAAGAGAAGCATAGATGTAGATCTGGAAGGGACTCATCTAGCACAACTCCTTTCATTTTACAGATGGGGAAACTGAGGCCCAGAGATGTTAAGTTTCTTGTATAATATAATATAGCTATTAAGGGGGCAGAACCGGGTATTGAACCTAGATTCTCCAGCTCAAAGGAACAGCATGCTACAGGAGAGACAGGCGTCTAAGGGACGGGGGTCAGCATGATATAGGGTGGGCCAAAAAAACATAGGTTCAAGTTTTAATTCTGTCACTTAACAGTTGTATGATCACAGATAATGTAATTTTTTCTTCCTGAGCTTTAGTTTCTTCATCTGTAAAATGGGGCCGGGGGAGGAGAAACATTAGTAGTAATTCTCATGTTACCTACTAGAGTTGTACTGAATAAACATGAATTTTTTTTATTAGATTCCAGTCCCTTTTCAGACACTCACTAGTAAGACTAACATGACTTTGAGCAGCCCATGTAGCTTTGTGTCTCAAATTTTCTGTTCTATAATATGATGAAAATCATGGATATATCCTTTCAGAGGTAAAGTGCTAATAAAATAAATCTAGTAAAGAACTTTGGAAAACAAAGCACAAAATGATTGTCCTCCAAAACATGCGTATTATACTCGCTCTTCAAAAACAAAGGATAAACCCTGACACGTTATAATTATGGGAAGGAAAGGGTAACAACATATTTATGGGACGCTGTTCTATCATAATTATTGATGTTATTGGAAGTTCTTCCTTTGGCCAATTTCAATCCTGCTGCAATTTTGGCCAGTTTCCTATGGAAAGGTCCCAGAGTGCTTTTAAATCCTGAGGCCTCCAGAGAGCAGTAGGATGTATTGGTCCCCAGGGTATAAACCATTTTTAGTATTAAACCACAGAAACATAACTAGAAGGGACCTCAGAGATAATCTGCTATATTGTCTAGCCTCTACCACCCTTATTTTTTAGATAAAGCAACTGAGGTTTGAATAGATATGAAATGACTTACTCAAGGTCACACAACTACTTGGTGACAAAGTTAGGGCTATAGTATCCAAGGTCTCCTAACTCATGATTGTGTGTGTGTGTGTGTGTGTGTGTGTGTTTAAATAAACTTGTCTTGATTTAACTTCTTATTTATTGATACTTTTTCTTTTGACCCAACAGATACTTTCCCAATAAACACTCAAACTAACTTCTTTATACTTCTGTGATCCTGTGATTGGTTATTCATAGGGTTTGAAAGGATTTCTGAAGGCATCTAGCCTGAGTGCTGCCATAAACATGAATCCCTTCTGTTGCTGTCCAGTCATTTCAGTCGTGTCTGACTCTTCGTGACCCCATTTGGGATTTTCTTGGCAAAGATACCGAAGAGGTTTGTCCTTTCCTTCTCCAGTGAATTAGACTGAGAGATTAAGTGACTTGTCCAGGGTCACACAACTAGTGAGTGTCTGAGACCAGATCTGAACTCAGGTCTTCTTCACTATAGGCCCGACACTCTATTTGCTGTACCATCTGGCTGCCTCCAGTCCCTTCCACAGTATCCCAAACAAACACCAACTATTTCCCTCTCTGAAATTACTTTGTATTTACTTTGAATATATTTGCATTTACTTATATGCGAACCCCTTACTCCCATGTCAATCAAATTTAAACTCTTTAAGAGTAGAATCATTTTCATTTTTGTCTTTGTACTATACCCTCACCCCCACCCCAATTACTGGACAATATGTTTAGCACATAGAAGGCACCTCAATATGTTGAATAAGTGTATATTTTAAAAGTACATGGGGGGTAGTTAGTGATGATGTGCAGAACTGACATGGAGAGAAGGATGTACTTTTACTTTGTTATCATGATACTCACATTATCTATTGTAACTGAGAAGAATTTTTTTTCTTTTCCTGTAGAATTTGTTTACATGATTACATTCATGGTGCATGTGTGTGTCCTTTGAATTCTGCTCTCTTCACTGTGCATTGTTGCATAAAAGAATCCCCAAATTTCTCTGAATTCTTCGTTTCCCACTCTTAGTGAAGACTGTTCAGTAACAGAAATATTCCCTAATCCTCACACGCCATAATTTGTTCAGACATAGCATAGTCTTCACACACATATTGTATTGCCTGCTTTTTGTTATGATAAGTAACAAATACTGTTTCTTCTACACTGTATAATCAGTGGGATGAAGCTAGGCATTTTCTGATTATGGGAAAAGGCAAAAAACAAAACCAAAACACTAACATGTTGCAAAAACTAAAAAAAGTTCCGTCAACTGTGATGCTTGAGATTGCTTCTCCAAGATTCCTAGTGAGATTTACTCTGCTTCCCTTCTTGTTTCTGTCAAGTTGCCAATTTAGAGGCCATTGAGCATTTCAGTTCTTAATTCTGTCCTGCCACCTTGTGGTGGATGAAACTGGAGCTATCACACAGTCTAGCAGACAACTCAGAGGAAAATTCATTGTGTCTAGCATAAATTCAAATAGCACGTCCTTTCCAAACTCTTTCTTCTCCTATTTTAACCCTCCTCACTTCCCTCACAAAATGCATGCACGTGCACACACACACACACAAACACACATGTATACCCCCCTAAAATTGCCATATCATAGGATTTCAAGCTGGGGGGAACCATAGAAATATCTTGTGCAAGCATCTCACTTAACTGATGGAGAAACTCAAGTCCAGAAGTGTAATACCTAAGGTCCCATTGGTAGATAAGCTGGTATTTGATTTTAGGTTTTCAGTATCTAGTCAGAATGCTTACTGGTTCTTTGGAATCATTTCTTTGGTATTACTTTACAGGTCAATCATAATCATAATGAAAAAGGAGCTAATATAAGGATTGTTGTTATTCATTTGTTTTTGCCGTGTGGTTTGCCATCTCCTTCTCCAGCTCTCTTTACAGATGAGGAACTGAGGCAAACTGGGTTAAGTGACTATGTCGGATTTGAACTCAGGTCTTCCTGATTCCAGGCCCAGGGCTCCATCCACTGAACCGCCTAGTGTAGTCCAAGAATTAGTGATAGAGAAGATCAGACCAGGAGTTCAATCCCTGTCTTGAATGAGTTGGCTTTCAAGTAGATAAAACCTTGCCAGAATAAAAGATTGCCTCATAACCTGGGTTGGCTTTTTCACAGACATACATCATTGGTCATCAGGGGCACTGAACAGAAGCACAGTTTTATACAATTCATCCAACCCAACTCATAGATTGCATTTTATGTTCTGTGTGATCAAATGTTTAATGTTACAGTTATGCTGGAACCATCTTGTACCCGTTCATCAGAGCCAATTGCTTATACTTCGGAAATAACAGCTACAAATCAGGTCTTGATTTATGTTTTGTTGGCTATCTAGGCTTAAGAAAATGATGGAAAAAATGTTAAACATGTACATTAAATTTAAGTGTGTCATACCAACATTTACAAACCACTCTGGATAACTTCAAGATTAATTATCCACGTTCTGGATTATTTCATGAGTCTTGACTTAGTATGAGAACTTGGAATGAGAAATTCACAGTTCAAGTCCCACGTTTTTCAATTTTTACCTTTATTGTAAAGTCACTTAATATGTTGTGACTCAGTATCCTCATCTATAAAACAGGAATAATAAAATCTTTATTATTTATTTAAAAAAAGAAAATCAGTTTGTAAAGCTTGTTGTTGTTTGGGGTTTTCTTGGCATTTTACAGATGAGAAACTGAGGCAAACAGAGTTAAGTTATGTGCCCAGGGTGACACAGCTCGTAAGTGTCTGAGGCCAGATTTGAACTCAGGAAGATTAGTCTTCCTGATTCCCAATTCAGTGCTTTATCCACTGTTCTACCTAGCCATCCCTTGTAAAGCATAGAATGCTATATAAGTGTGAATAATAGTAATTATTTCTTCCTCCCCGTCTTTGACAACTTTTTTACTGAGAACCTTATTTATCATCTAGTTCCATTCCTTGTATAATGTATGAAGTCATTCTCTGATACACTGGATATCTGATCATTCATGTCTTTGAACCACGACAGTGGCAGGAAATGCATTATGGTACAAGGCAGTCTGTTCAATTGTTATAATTACCGTTAGGAAGGTTTTCTTGATGTTTAGTCAAAAGCTACAACTTTCAGCCAGTGGTCCTCTTTCTGTTCCCTGGAACAAAAAAGAATAAGTTTAAATCTTCTTTAACTTTTTTTCAATTAACATGCATTTATTTACCATTTATTTAACCAAGACACACAGGAATTATATGACTACAACTACAAAATCCTCTTTATGGGAATTAGAAGAATATTATTTGCTCATGGGTCGGCCAATCCAATATTAAAAGAGTGATAATCCTAAATTTATTTACTTAGTCAGTGTCATACCTATCAAAGTACCAAAGGACTATTTTATGAACATAGAAAAAATAATAGCAAAATTCATTTGGAAGAATAAAAAGTCAAAAATCTTTAGAGAAATAAGGAGAAAAAAGGGGAAAATCCCTCACAAATGTAAAAAAAGAAAAAAGTAAAACCATGAAATAGATGTGCGTAGTCTAGCAAAACATATTGGCCCTGTCCAAAAGTGTATCTAATTTTATGTCATGAGTATATTACCTCTTTGTCTGAAGGTACACATTAACCATTGGTCCTCTGGAATTGTGATTGGTCATTACATTCATCAGAGTTTTAAAGTTTTTTCAAGTTGTTTGTCTTTACAATGTTGTTATTGTATAAAATTTTGTCCTGCTTCTGCTTGCTTTAGTCTGTATCAGTTCATACAAGTCTTCTCAGGCTTCTCTGAAATTGTCCCTTTTGCTATTTCTAGCAGTACACTAGCATTCCATCCCATTGCTCAGTCATTTGAAGGACACCTGATTGGTTTCTAGTTCTTTGCCACTACAAAAAGAACTGCTATGAATTTTTTTATACCTGTGAGTCTTTTTCTTGTTTCTTTGATTTTTTAAGGATAATCACCCTGTCTTGGTATTGCTGGGTCAAAGTAACTTTTTGACCTAGTTCAAAGTTGGACCAATTCATAGCTTCACCAACAATGCATGAATGTGAATACTTTCCCACAGCTCCTCTAATATTTGTCATTTTTCTTTTTTGTCAACGTTGCCAAGTTGATGTCTTTGAGGTAGAATATTAGAGTTGCATTAATTTGTATTTCTAGAATTATTATTTATTTGGGGTGGGTGGTTTTCTTTGAAATCTGCTTGTCCATATCCTTTTACCAGTTACCAATTGGAAAGTGGTTTTTATTCTTCCAATTTTAAATTAATTCCTTGTGACCCTTGTAAATGAAACTTTTATCAGAGAAACTTGTTATAAAGATTTTTCTTAGCTAACTTTTTCATTTCTAATTTTATCTGTATTGGGTTTTTTTTTGCAAAAACTTTTAAATTTTATTTAACCAAAAATTATTCTTTTTATCTTCTGTGATCTTTTTTATACCTTGTATAATAATGAACTCTTCTTCTATCCTCAGATCTAGAAGGTAATTTGTCCCTTATTCCTACTATTTTTTTTATGATGTAACATTTTCATGTATCCATTTGGAGCTTATCTAGGTATAACATGTGAAACATTGTTCTGATTTATGCTAGGATGTTTTCTAGTTTTCCAAAAAGTTTTTGTCAGATAGTATGTCCTTATTCCAGTAGATGATGTCTTTGGCTTAATCAAACATTAAGCTTCCATTTTTTGTGAACCTAATCCGTTCTACATTTTATTTTTGTTTTCTTGATTTTTGGAGGGGCAATTAGGGTTAAGTGACTTGCCCAAGGTCACACGGCTAGTAAGTGTTAAGTGTCTGAGGCTGGATTTGAACTCAGGTCCTCCTGACTCCAGGGCCAGTGCCCTATTCACTGCGCTATCTAGCTACCCCATCTACATTTTTTTTTTAATTGATTGCTTGATGACTGTTGCTTTATAGTATAATTTGAGATCTGGTTCACTGACATCTGTCCATTAATTGAACAATTACTTTTTCTTTTCTTTACATTTGTGAAGGACTTTCTACTCCTCCCCTTCCCCCATTTCTCTAAAGATTTTTGACTCTTTATTCTTCAAATGAATATAGCTTGAGGTCTGGTATGCTTTCCCCAAAGAAGAGGGTGATGAGAGAGGAGTGTGTGCATCCTTAATTTTCTATGCTTTTATTCAATATGCTTCTATTGCCCTGCCTTTTCCCCCTTCTCCTCTACCAGACCATAATCACAGATTCTTGTCCATTTTTTCACTTTGAAAATTTTCTTCATAATCTACTCTTTGAGGTTAGAAGGGGTTTTTTGTACTTATGACCAATCCCTCCCTGATCTTACCCTCCCTCTTATTTTCTCTCTTAACTCTCCCCATTCCCATTCCCTGTGTGTGTGTGTGTGTGTGTGTGTGTGTGTGTGTGTGAGAGAGAGAGAGAGAGAGAGAGAGAGAGAGAGAGAGGAAAATCTGCCTCCTTTTGACTGCTTCAAATGAAAGTGTGGTTCAAGTGACATTCCCCCTGACTCCTTCCTTCTTGTTTTATGTTCTTTTATTTATTAATTTTGTTTACCTGAGTTAAGTTCCCTTTCCCCCCTAATGTATTGCTTTCTCCTTACTTTCTTTTCTTCTTCTTCTTCTTCTTCTTCTTCTTCTTCTTCTTCTTCTTCTTCTTCTTCTTCTTCTTCTTCTTCTTCTTCTTCTTCTTCTTCTTCTTCTTCTTCTTCTTCCAATTGGGGTTAAGTAACTTGCTCAAGGTTACATGGCCAGTTTGTGTGTGTGTGTGTGTGTGTGTGTGTGTGTGTGTGTGTGTGTGTGTGTGTTTGTGTGTGGGTATTAAGTGTCTGAGGTTGAAACTGAGCCCGGGTCTTCCCAACTCTGGGGCCAGAGCTCTTACTCACTGCACCACCTGGCCGCCCCCTTTCTTTTCTTCTTAAGATCATAAAAACATAATAAAACTACTCCTAGTCCCTCAGTCTTATCTACCTTCCTCTGTGACTTCTGATGATATTAAGATTCTGAGGAGAAACTTGTATCTTCTCCTCCTATTATAACACAAATATTTCACCCTTGTATAGTCTCTTCTGATTGCTCACTTGTATTCTTTTTTATCTCTCTTTTGACCCCTGTGTTAATATTTCAAAGTTTCTACTCAGCTTTGGTTTTTCCTTCTCTAATACTTGGAAGTTCTATATTTCATTAAAGGTCTATTTTCTTCCCCTGGGGGGTTATACCAGTTTTTCTGGGTAAGTTATTCTTGGTTGTACACTTATACCTTTTACCTTTAGGAACATTGTGTCTCATGCTTTCTGTTACTTTGTTGTTATCACTTCCAAATCTTGAGTGAGACTTCTTAACACTTGAACACCTTCTTTCTGTCTGCTTGCAGTATTTCTTCATTGACCTGGAAACACTGGATTTTGGCTATGGTACAGTCAACGTAAAAATACCTAGAAAGAGACCTCTAGGGTACTGGCTGGATCTTCTGTAGAGGACATATAGATGAACAAAGTGAAGAATCATGTAGAGTAAGAAGATAAGAACGAGTTGTTATCTGGGTTGATGAAAGTCATAGCCATATTGATACATTGAAGAACTAAAGAAAACTATGAAGAAACTGGTCTACTTTCATATTGGAAATTACGACTTTCTCTAGCCCTGAGCTTTTATTATAGGCCTTACAAAGTATGAAGCTGTGTTAATCGTTTATCTATCAAATATTGAAAGGACAATTCAATTATTAATTTTGAGAATAAAAATCATGTTGGAGAAAAGATGAGTTTAAACCAACTTATTAGTTGTAAAACCATCTCAATAGCTGTACATCTTCTGTCACTGAGCTTTAGGCAATTTGTTAAACAAAATGGTTCATATCATTATCCCATTCACATGCAAATGCCACAATACATATGTTATGTTGGGAGTTGGCTTATTTTTTGTTTCCTAAGCAAAACCAGTTAGAAACATATATAAATTGGTACTTGAAAGAGTTGTAAATAGTGCTATTAGGTGAACAAAAATTCTAGGTATTCATGAATTAAAGAATCAATGAGGGTGGAGTCAAGATGGTGGAGTAGAAACAGGACCTCCACATGGATCATGCTCCCACCACCTCCAATTCATGTAAAAGGGGACTCTGAACAAACTCTGGAGCTACAGAACCCACAAAATAACACAGAGAAGCTAACCTCCTGCTGAGGAAAGCCTGGCGGGCCAGCAGGAATCGGCCAGCACAGAGCTCTGGGAGCTGACCCCAGCCCCGCGGGAGCCAGAGATTTTAGCCGCAGGGTGAGCCTGACCAACCACAAGCTGGAGGGACTCTAGATCTCCAGCACCTGTGGCAGTTTCCATAATTATCAACCCATAGATGCTAAGGACAAAGTGAGAGGTCAGTGCAGTATGGACTTTGGGACTCAGTAGTTGGGGGTGCGTCGACATTTAGCGCCCCCCCCCCCCCCCATGGGAAGATGCTGAGGGCTGCCACATAGCTGCCATGTGGCAGCGTCAGCTCCTGGCCTGCAGAGCATAGGGGGACCAAGTGACCAGTTTGAGGGGTAATCACTCTTGCTTTAACCTGCTTGGATCTGGATTGCAGTCTAGGGTGGAGGTCCTGGGGTGTGTGACCATCTTGCTAGAGCATGTGGAGGCTTCAAAGAGGGCACCCAACTAATACCTTTGGCAGCTGAGAAAACCCCAGCATTTGGTATGAAGCTCCCCTCTCTGGTAGCAGAGTCCTACTGTGGCAAAAAGCCCCAAAGTCAAGTAATTGAGTGGCAAAATCAGCAGGCAAAGGAAGCAAACCAAGCAAAGCAATCCAACATTAGACTCCTATTTTGGGGACAAAAAGGATCAAAGCATGGAACAAGAGGAAGACAGTGAAGTCAGAACTCCTGCACCAAAGTCTTCAAAGGAAAATACGAGCTGGTTACAGGCCATAGAGGACCTTAAGAAGCAGATAAGAGAAGTGGAGGAAAAATTGGGAAGAGAAATGAGAACAATGCAAGAAAATTATGAAATGAGAGTCAACAGCCTGACTGAGGAAAATACTACCTTAAAAAATAGACTAACTCAAATGGCAAAAGAGGCTCAAAAAGGTATCAAGGAGAAGAATGCCTTAAAAAGCCTAATTTGCCAGATGGAAAAAAAATCTCAAAAGCTCACTGAGGAGAATCATTCCTTCAGAATTAGATTGGAGCAAAGGGAAGCTATTGACTTTAAGAGAAATCAAGATGATGTTAAACAGATCCAAACAAATGAAAGAATAGAAGGCAATGTGAAATATCTCATGGGAAAAACCACTAACCTGGAAAATAGATCCAGGAGAGATAATTTAAAAATTATTGGACTACCTGAATGCCATGATCAAAGAAAGAACCTAGAAATCATCCTCCAAGAAATTCTCAAGGAAAACTTCCCTGATGTTTTAGAACCAGAGGGCAAAATAGAGCTTGAAAGAATCCACCAATCACCTCCTGAAAAAGATCCCAAAAAGAAAACTTCTAGGAATATTATAGGCAGGTTCCAGAATTGCCAGATCAAGGAGAGAATATTGCAAGCAGCCAGGAAGAAACAATTTGAATATTGTGGAAACACAATCAGGATAACTCAGGATCTGGCAGCTTCTACACTGAGGGATTGAAGGGCTTGGAATATGATATTCCGGAGGTCAAAGCAGCTGGGATTAAAATCAAGAATCACCTACCCAGAAAAACTGAGTATTATGTTTCAGAGAAAATATAGTCATTCGGTGGAATAGAGGACTTTCAAGCATTCTTGATGAAAAACCAGAGTTGAACAGAAAATTTGACATTCAGATACAAGAAGCAAGGGAAGCATGAGAAGCTACACAGGGAAAAGAAATCATAAGGAACTTATCAGAGTTGAACTATTAACAGTCCTACATGGAAAAACGATAATTGTAACTGATGAAACTTTTCTCAGTATGAAAATAGTTGAAGGGAGTAGAAATATGTATATATATATGTATATATATATGTCTATATCAGAGGTTATACTGGCTTATGAATACACATGTGAATATGTATGTATATATGTTTACAGGTAGACATAGATAGAGGGCACAGAACCAATTTAATAGGAAGGGATGAGACTTAAAAGGTAAAATCAAGAGTTGAGAAAGAAATATAATGAGAGGAGATGGGGAGAGACAGAATGGAGTAAACTATCTCATATAGAATAGGCAAGGGAAATGGTTACAATGGAGGAGAAAAATAGGAAGGCAAAAGGGAATGGGTCAACCTTATTCTCATTGAATTTGGCTCAGGGAGGGAATGAAATACACACTAAATAGGATATCTCACCCTACAAGAGAGTAGGGGGGAAGGGGATGAGAGGGGATTTGATACAAGGGAGTGCAGCTGGGGGGGAGGGAAGTTGGAAGCATCCACTTTTGAAAAGAGATGGGATCAAAGTAGAGAATAGAACAAGTGGGAGTTGGGATAGGAAGGAGGGAAATATAGTCAGTCTTTTACAATATATCTACTACGGTAATGTTTTGCATTAGCTACACATGTACAACCTATATTGAACTGCTTATCTTCCCAGTATGGGTGGATGACAGGGGAGGAAGGGAATGAATCTTGAATTCAAAGTTTTAAAATCAAATGTTTAAATATATATGTATATATATATATACACACTATTATTAATACTATTTTACATGTAATTGGGAAATAAGATATACAGGCACTGGGGCATAGAAATCCACCATGCCCTACTGGAAAAGTCGAAAGGGGTATGGGAGAAGATATGGGAGAGAGCATATTGGAGGAAGGGATATCCTTTGGGACTGCTATTTTGGGGCGGTGGGTAGGGGAAAAATGGGGAGAAAATATGTAACTCAAAATCTGGCAGAAATGAATGATTTAAATCAGAAGTTAATAAAGCATTTGAAAAATCAAAAAAAGAATCAATGAATTAATTGACTGCCTTAAAGTTTTTAAAAATAAGAATAACACTAATTTTAGTCATTAAATAATATTAAATACTCTAGAATATTAAAAGTTGAATGGAATCTTGTGCTTTATGCAATGAAAGATAAATCTGTGCAGCCAAAGATAAGGAAAAAAACCCAATCTTCACATGTTGGCTCTTTTGAATAAAAATCATATTTCTAATTACCTAAGTCATATGATACTGTTTTTCAAGTACATTGTAATTTCAAAGAACAAATCTACTTTTATAACCTTGAAAAAAATAAATGACTGACCTCAGGTATTTCCTCTAAAGCACCAGTTTAAAAGTGATGAGTGTATGTCTTTACTTACCTATAAGTACAGCTGACACAGCAGGGCTGGTTGTAACAAGTTCAGTTAGCTTCTGAGAACCCAACCCAGGAGCTTCTTCCTGCCTTCTACCAATGATAGACTGCAGGGTTAAAAATGAAAACTCAAAATACTACCACAATTGGTATGTAGGAAAGAATTGGACATACATGTTAGGTGTAATAGAGAGAAGCATCATGGACTGGATATAAAAGGAACATGTTAAAAAAAACAATTGTGGTAGTAAAATAGTCTTACTCCTTTTTTGCAAATTGGTGTGATTTTTATATTTATTTCAATTGTTTTGAAATGATCATTAATGCAACAGAAAGTTTTGCTTCATTTTTTTTCCTTCAACATGTCATTTCTTAATATATTAAGAACTTTAATAAAAAAGGTTTTCTGGAGGTCACGTCACGTAGTGGAAGGGGTCTCAGAATTGGAACCAAAAGACTTGAGTTCCAATTTGGGTTCTGCTACTTGCTGTCTATATGATCTTAAGTAAGATTCTTCTCCTTTCTGAACCTCAACTTTCTCATCTGTAAAGTGACGTGAATGGATTAGATAATTTTCTTTTATTTTTGCACCGAATATGGTGAATTTATTGATGGTACAAAATATAGCACTCTGTGTATCTCCCCCCTACTACAGGGGTGCCTTATGAATGTGAATGTGGCATGGGATCCCCAGTAGAGGAACTAGGTTGAAGCTGTGGGTTCTCCAATTATGGAACTCCTTTTTTGGCTGGGGATGAAGATCCATGGCTTTCCACTTTACTCCTTGAAGGACATGGAGACCGTGAGGTCTACTACATAGTTCCTACAAGCATACTCATTGTCATACCAGGAAATGAACTTAACAAAATGGTCATCGAGGGCAACACCAGTGACAGCATCAAAGGCAGAAGAGTGCGTCTCACTGGTAAAGTTGCAGGTTACAATCTGGTCCTCTATGGAGCCCAAGATGCCCTTCAAGGGTCCCTCTGATACTTATTTCACCACTTTCTTGATTTTATCACATTTAGCATATTTCTTTAGGTAGCAGGCCAGATCCATAACAGACATCATAACACAGAAACATCAAATGGAGAGCTTCTCATTCAGCTCAGGTATGACCTTGCCTGTAGCTTTAGTAGCATCAGTGGAAGCAGGGATGATGTTTTGGGCAGCACCATGCCCATCATGCCACCGCCGCCTGAGGGGCAACCTACTACTTCTTGGTGGTAGTAATGGCATAAACTGTGGTCATGAGTCCTTCAACAATGCCAAAGTTGTGATCAATGACCTTGGTTAAGAGGGCCAAGAGGTTGGTAGTGAAGGAGGTATTACTGACAGTCTTAAGGGAATTATTCTATTTCTCATGGTTTACTCCCATCATGAATATTAGGCATCAGCAGAAGGAGCAGAAATAATGACCTCTATGACTCCACCTTTAAAGTGAGCCCTGGCTTTATCCATGGTGGTGAAGACACAGGTCTATTCTAAAACATGCTTGGCTCCATCATCTTTTAATTTAATATTGGTAGGATCTTGCTCTTAGAAGATGGTAATATCTTTTCCATTGATCACTGGCTTTCCATTCTTAGCCTTGACAGTGCCCATGAACTTGCCCTGGGGGTAATCATATTGAAACATATAAACCACATAGTTGCAGTCAATGAAGGGGTAACTGATGACCACAATGTCCACTCCACCTAAGTTGAATGTAGGCTTGGTCACCAGGCACCCAGTAGAGCCCAATCCATTGACTCTAATCTTCACCATCTTGTTTCAGGGTTGTTATTGCAGCAGCAGATCCTAATACTAAGCTTGGAAGAAGGGTTGAAAGGATATGATGATTTTAAAGGTTTCTTTCCAGAAATTCTATGGCATTCTAGTAAGTATTGTCGCTTTAAAATTCTAAATCAATTTTTTTCTATGTCTTTGGGGAGGCCCCATCTCAGAATTCACAGAGAGCATGGACATTTTTAGATAGATGATTGTATATGAGTCTTATCAATCAACTAATTGAAAATATTTCCTAATATGACCTAAAACAGGGGTGCAGAATATATAAGCCTTGAGGTCACATGTGGCCCTCTAGGTCCTTGGCTGCGGCCTTTTGACTGAATCCAAGTTTTTTAGAGCAAATCCTTTTATTACAGGGATCTCTTCTGTGAAGTTTGAACTCAGTCAAAAGGCTGCCCTTGAGGACTCGGAGGGCCACATTTGGTCTTGGGGTCACAGATTTCCCCACCTCTGACTAGAACTATGCTAGATACTGAGGCGATAGCAACTTAGAATCGAATGGAAAACTTACATACAAAATGATTACAAAACAATACAAGACACATGAGAAAGAGTTTGAATTGTCACTTTGTCACTTTCTACACATAGGAATTTTGACAAGTTACTCTTCGGACCTTGCTTTTCTTATCTATAAAATGAGGAAGTTCAATGAGATGACCTCCAAGGTCTCTTCCTGGTATAAGTTCATAATCAAAAGCTACTAAGTGCTCCATTGCCTAATACAGGCAAAATTTATAAGATTTCAGAAGAAGGGGAAAATGGAAGTTGGGATATCAGGGAAGACTTCAAGACAGTAGGAGGGACTTGCATTAGAGATGGAAAGGAGCTCTAAAAAATGAGTAAGATGAAAGGGGAAAGTAGCAATCCATATTATGACAGAAATGGGAGAATGGGTGAGTAGAGGAAGGCAACTGGATTTTTGTCACCAATTCACAAAAATTTCCCAGGATTTAGATTGACAACAGTACTGGACCAAGCACTACTTTTCAACTAAAGTAAATAAAACTGAGAACGTGAGACAATATTTGTAACTTTTATCAAATACACATAGACCGTACTTCAAACTCCCAGCACCCCTAGTTTTTGGTGTTGATATTAATGCATCATAACTGAGGAAGTATATGAGGGTGTTTGGAGGTAGGAGTGTGGAGGTGTTTGGGGAAATAAGGGAAAAGCACTGTCGGACTACTGAGGTCTCTATTCATCTCCTGAAGAGTGCTATACTTAGAAAACACAAATTTTATCAAAGATAGTATCCTGATTGGAAAAGGACTTTGGGTCATTCATTTGGTAAGAGTTGGGACTAGAGTTCCAATAAAATAGCTGAATGACTGAAGTGACCCTCAACTCCCCTTCATCTTCTCAGAACAGTAAGATATTGTCCAAATAAAGGAAGAGGAGGAGGAAGAGCTTAACAAAAATAAGGGGAACAGCGACGAGAAGGAGAAGAACAGGAACAGTAATAACAACAAAAGAAGAGAAGTCTTAGTAAAAGAAATTAGTGCAATGAGCTAAAATAAATCGAAGAATCATTTCCATAAGGAAAGAATAGTAATACTACATCAACCCACAGTAGAACTCACATAAGAAAGAATGGAATAAATAGAAGAAACTTCAAAGTGGTTTAGAAACTAAAAAAGCAAAGGAAGGGAGCTGTTAAAATAGAAGTTAGAGCACTTAAAGATAAAAAAGCTAAGAAAATTGATCAGAGCAGGTGGTGGAGAACATTAACAAAGCATTAGATTTTTTTTTTACAAGGAGAATGCAAAAATACAACTAGGGAAGAAAAATATTAGAGCAATCAAAAGATAGCCCCAAAATAAAAATCAATAATTTGCTAAATAAAATAAGCCGACCAAGAAGTATTTACTGTGTCTCCTATTTATATTTAATTTATTTTTAATTTTTTAATAAGCAATTAGGGTTAAGTAACTTGCTCAAGGTTACATGGCCAGTTATTTCTGGGTGTGGTGCTAAGTATCTGAGCCCGGATTTGATTCCCAGGTCATCCCGACACTGGAGCCGGTGCTCTTACTCGCTGTGCTACCTGGCCACCCCTCCTATTTATATTTTAAAAAGAGAGACACATGCAAAGAGAAAGTGAAACTCCAACAATAATAAAGTTATATTTCAGATGAGTACAAAAAAGTAGGAGTTAGAAACATGGTATCATATAAGACAATATTAAAAACAGACTCTGTCCAGTGAGACCAACCAGGAAATTATACCATGCTTAAAGGCAGCTCTAACAAAGAATTAAAATAAATGCTTGCTTTCTCTCTCTCTCTGCACTGAATATATATGTATATGCAATATGAATTATATATAATATATGCACATATAATATATGTAGTATAGATATATGTGTGTATATACATATGTGTATGTATATATACACACATATATGTACATATACTAAATAGTTCCTAAAGGATTAGCTAAATGATATGGAAAAAAGTCCTAGACAATAAGACAATAGAAACTTTAAAATTGTCTTTCAGGACTTGATGAGTTTAATAAAAAGATAAATAATGAGAAAATTATAAACTTCAAGAAACTTTTGGAAAAATAAGAGGTAATGGAATACAGTGGAATGAATACTGAATCTAGAGTCTGAGGACCTGGGCTCAAATCCTTGCTCCAACATTTCTTACCTGTGTGCTTTGGGAAAATCATTTATTTATTTATTGCTTTTTGGAGGGGGGAAGGTAGGGCAATTGGGGTTAAGTAACTTGCCCAAAGTTTTGTGTGTGTGTGTTAAGTTTTTGTGTTAAATGTTTGAGGTCGGATTTTTTTTGTGTTAAGTTTTTATGTTAAGTGTCTGAGGTCGGATTTGAGCTCAGATCCTCCTAATCCGGGGCCAGTGCTTTATTTACTGTACCACCTAACCACCCCTGGGAAAATCATTTAACTTGTCTTGATCTTGATTTAATTAACTGCAAAATGGGGGTGTTGAAGTAGATGACCATGGTCTCACAGTAGATTCATGATTACAGAATCTGAATTACTGACTGAACTGACACTTAACTCCCCATTCATCTCAGAACAGCAGGAAATTGTCCCAATAAAGGAAGAGGAGGAGGAAGAGCTTAACAAGAATGAGGGGAACAGCAATGAGAATTTGAATTTTGAAGAATATATTTATATGTCAGAATTACATTATATATTTCCAGAAACAGATAATTTTCTAGGACATAAAGAACTCATAAATAAAGAATATGAAACATATCCCTCACAGACTACAATATGCTAACATTATTATCAATAAAGTAAATATTGAATTTGACTTGATAAAGATCATTTGGATGCCTACTCTGTGTCACTGTGTAAGGCACTGAGGACATAAAGACAAAAATGAAATAACGTCTGCTTTTGAGGAGCTTATATTCCACTGGGGGAAGCTGTATGTACATAGAAATAAAAAATAATTAGAAAATATCAAATCTATAAAAGCAAATATCAGATGATTTCAAAGGGGATCAGGAAAACCTGAGTTGTGATTTAAAACAAGCCAGAATGCTGTAAGGTGACTGTGAGGAGAAAAAACATTGCAGGCAGGGAGGAAAACCCATGCAAAGTCACAGAGATGAGGGATGGAATGTTGTAGATGGTGAACAGGAAGCAGGCCAGTCTAACCACAGTGTATGTTGTAAAAAAGGGAGCACAATTATCTCCTCCCCATTGTAACGGTTAGAGGCATAGCACCCCATAATCTGGAAAAGTCACATGAAGTTTTTTGACCTTCTCTTTGTACTTATGAAGAAATCAGAATCATTATGGTATCAAAAAATAAAATATGTTGATATTCTACAATGCTATACATGTCTTTTATGCATTTCTGAGTTTCTAAACCTTTTCTGTGTTGTCCTCTGGTCCTCGGGTATTGTCTGTGGCTTCTACAAAGCTCCCCCCAAATTCCCATTTAATTCCTTATGCCAACCTGTGTCATATCCAAACAGTGTTAGGGAAAGTCGCGATGTGGAAGGGATAACTGTAATGTGTTATCAGTATGGGAAAAATAGGTCAGACTCATATTGGGAAGGGTTCCAAATACCAGACAGAAGAGCTCGTATTTAATTGCAGGCAGTGACATTTTTTGAGTAGGATAGTGGCATTTCTAAACTTGTACTTAGGGAATATCAGTTCGGCAGGTGTGCGAAGGGAAGAAACCGAATGAAAGAAGGCCAATTATGAGACTATCACAACGATACAGGTGAGAGGTTATGAGGACCTGAACGAGGGTGGTATCCCCATGTAAGTGCAAAGGAGTTGGATGTGAATGATATTATGGAAGCAGAATCAATAAGACGTGGTGCCTGAGTGGATACGGGTTGTCAAGAAAATCGAGTCGAGTCAATAAGCATTTATTAACTATGATCTAGCCACTGTGCTAAGCATTGCAGATACAAAGAAAGGCAGACAAAGTTCCTATCTTCAAGGACCTCATGATATAATAGGGGAGACAACATACAAACAGACATGTACAAACAACATACAAGATATTATATATATACCGCTCATCTATGCATATACATGTATACATATGTAGGCATATATGTACACATACAAAATAAATTGCTGATAATCTCAGAGGCAAGGCACTAACATTAAGGAGGACTGGTAAAGTCTTAGGCAAAAGGTGGGATTTTAACTGAAAATTAAAGGAAGTCAGAGAAGCCAGCAGGTAGAGGTGAGGGGGAAGAGTATCCTAGGAATGAAGGACAATGCAAATGCAGAGGAGAGTCAGGAAACAGAACATCTTGTGCAAGGAAGAGCAAGGAGGCCAAAGTCCACTAGACTGGAGAATCCCTAGAGGACAGTCAGGTGGAAGTAGACTGGAGTGATGAATGAAAAACCCTGAGAGACAGAGTTTCTGGGTAATTAATAATTAATTTATTAATTAGGCTAGCTGGCAAATGATGGACAGTAGTTTCTTTCAGTAATCAAAGACACAATTACGGAGAGCCTGAAAGCCTTAAATACTTTTGTAACTTGACAACTGAAAATCAATCCTGATGCGTGGATATTTCATGAGGAGGTGGGCTAGAAATCTTTAGTTCGTTCTGCTCAGAACATGATTTGGTCATGAGATTTGGCTGCCTCCAGCAGCCTGGACAGGGGAATCTATCTCCATCCAGACCATTCTGGTTGATTGTCTCCTTCATGAGCTGGGTCATTTTACACTATGATGGAGGGGCACAAGGACAGTGGCTCATTTCCTGTGGTAAGAACTTTCCCAGACTGGATTCCACTTATCCTCTAAACAGAAGTTAGGTCTCGGGGCGGCCAGGTAGCACAGCGAGTAAGAGCACCAGCTCCAGTGTTGGGATGACCTGGGGATCGAATCCCGGGCTCAGACACTTAGCACCCACCCAGAAACACCTGGCCATGTAACCTTGAGCAAGTTACTTAACCCCAATTGCTTAAAAAAAAAAAGAAGTTAGGTCTCATATTTGGGTAGGGTTCCACCCAAGATTGAAGAGGATGTTCCTTAAGGGCTAGGACAATCTCATCAATCAGTCATGTCCTTTAGAAACTGACTTTTTACAGGGCTTGGGCCCTAAATGAGGAAATAAAGGAGAAAAGCCTGATTCTCAAATTAATAATTGGTTATTAATATAATAGTAAAATAATTTCTCTCACTGAGAAGGTAATAAAGGGTCAAGTTACTAAGGGCTTTAAAAGCCAAATAGGGAGTATTATATTTGGTCCTGGAGACAATAGAGACCCATCGGAATTTTCTGAATAGGGGAAATATCTGGTTACATTTGTGTTTTAGAAAGGCCACTTCCATAGCAGAGTGGGGGATGTACTTGAGTGGGGAGAGATATGAGGCAAAGTCAGCCAGAGGCTATTGTAATAGTCTAAGCGTGAGATGATGAGAGCCTTCACCAGGATGGTGGCACTCTCAGAGGAGAGAAGAGGGTTTACTTGAGAATGTTGTAAAGGTAGAATTGATAGGAATAAGATCAGATATGGGTAGGGAGAGGGTGAAAGAGTAAATAGTCAAAGATGCCACCCATGTAGGACTAGTAGTTTGGTGTTATCCTGACTAGTAGCAGGGAAGTTAGAAGCAGAGAAGATTTTGGGAGAAAAGATAATAAATTTAGCTTAAGTCTAATAGGCAGTTACAAATATCAGTGAGGTCCCTTACTGGCTAATCTGTGACTAGAGGGATGAACCAGGTGGGATTGGGAGTCTGATCCAATCAACACAGGATTTCCTGAACTGTATTGCATTGTATTGTATTCAAGGGCACCTTGAAAATTCCCAAAGGTCAGAATCACCCAATAGGTTAAGGAAGAAAGCATTATGAGATGCTTAGGGAAAGTTCCCACCAAAGTGAAGCATATTGTAATAGACCACAAAAGATCAGAAAAACATTATTTCTTAAGAATGGAGGGCAATACTACGAACTATACTAGAAACAAGTCCAAAAATTGTGTCTGGGTTTGAATTATGATTAGATTCAAACATTTGACTCTCTGTAGCACTGTAACTCACTCTCTTCTATCACCTGGAAATCTTTTGGGACAGGCGAGGAGAACCTGTGGCCTCAAGGCCACATGTGGCTTCCTATGTCCTTGGGTGTGGCCTCTTGACTGAGTTTTACTCAGTCTAATCATTTTATTAAGAGAATTTGTTCTGTGAAGTTTGGATTAAAGGACTGCACTTGAGGACCTAGAAGGCCAAATGTGGCCTCAAGGTCACAGGTTCCCCATCCCTGTTTTGGAAGATGGACAGAAAAATGAAAGAGAATTCAATGGCAGTGTAAAAAGTGTAAAAAGATGCCATGTAAAAGCACTAGATTTGGGGTCACAATCTTTGGGTTCAAATGCTAGACTTGGTATTTGTTACCTGTGTGACCTTGGACAAATTACTTTACCTCTTAGTTCTTGGTTTCCTTATTTGTAAGATTAGGGAGGTTGGACTAATTGACCTTTAAGATCTTTGAGCCTTAAACCTTAATGCTCTCAGCTCAAAGACTGGGAATTCTATTTAAATTGGATCCTGTGACTAGAAGGAAAGGATCAAATGTCTACAGAAGTCTTCCAAATAGAGAAGAAAAAGTAAGTGGAGGAGGTGAAGAACAATGAAATTAATCTGTATTTGCAAAAGCAATGATACCTGTGCAACATTTTGCATTTGGAATAATGTCTACAATATATTAAAATGCCTCATGTTGTACCTGTGTCTGAATGTAAAGAAATAATCCTTCTCCTCCTCCCCAAAGAAATCATACCTATCGTCCGGACTTCTTTTTGAAGAGGAATGCTCCTGATATTTGGACCCTAAGACTATGAGAAACAGGATTCTTGGCAGACCAGGGCAAAGGAAAAAATCTGATACTGAGTACATCAGTTCTTGACTCTCTTTTCTACTAAGGCTAATGTGCTTCCAGACAGGAGTGCTTGCTTAATTCCCAGGCTTGCATCAGCCTTGACCACTGGCCACTTTTCCAGGCCCAGCTGAGTCCCCAGTCTTGCCTTAGCTACACTAACCTGAGACTTGCCCAGGGCCCTATGACCTGCTGCAATTCTGTGGTGGTAGTGAGCCCAAAGGAAGAAGAGAGTTGGGAAGAGAATGATATACCTGGAAATGTAAATTTATTTGTTCACTTATCTACCCAGCAAATATATATTAAGCACCTACTGTATGTATAGCCTGTGCCTTTGACTGAATACAAACTTCACGGAACAAATTCCCTTAATACAAGGATTTATTCTGTAAAACTTGGACTCAGTCAAAAGGCTGCACCAAGGACCTAGAGGGTCACATGTGGCCTTGAGGCTACAGGTTCCCCACCCCTGGTCTAGTATCCTGAGCAAAGGCAAAAAATCAGGAGAGGTAAGAATGTGTTCAGAGTTGGAACTTCACTTGCGATTCAATACCGACCTAATGAAGACTTTTTGAGCAGAGGACTGACATTAAAAAGATGAGTCTGTTAGTATGGTATGAAGGATGGAATGGAGAGGGCAGGGAGTGGAGGTAGAAAAACCTGTTAGGTGGCTATTGTAATATAAATGTAGCTAGAGAGGTTTAGTGGAATCAAAGATTCAGAAAGAACATTATGGACAGAGGGAAGATTTGGGGTGAAGGACAAATCCCTGAGCTCAGCCTTCGATAGAGAAACTCACCCTTTTGTCCTCAAGTTATGATAGTAACCAGGCCTACCAAAAGAGCTGAGCATATGGTATAGGACAGCAATAGATCTGGATTCAAATTTTACCTCAAATCAAATGAGAAAATATTTGTAAAGCACTTAGTAGTGCCCAGCACATAGTAGGCTCTTGTTAACCCTAGATACTTACTATACCCAGGAAGATCTGGATTCAAATTTGCCTCAGATTAAATGAGAAAACGTTTGTGAAGCACTTAGCACAGTGTCTGGTACATAGTAGGTGCTTCCTTAATATTTGTTCCCTTCTTTCCCCCCTTGCCCCCAGACACTGTGGGATTTGGCCTCTCTGGGGCTTAGTCTCCTTATCTGTAAAATGGGGCAGTAAGACAATGACTTAGAAGGTTCCTTTTAGCTCTAAGCCCATGATCCTGGACCTGGACCATGTTATCACATATTTTATATATTCTGTAATATTTTCCATATAAATTTCATTTGGTATTATTACCCTTACTAGACAAGAAGTTCCATGAAAGTGCATTTCCTGCCCTGTCCTCATCCTCAGGGAGTTTACAGTTAGAATCATTGCCCTCATGAGAAGCTGCTTGACTCAAAGCCTTGTAGGAAATATAGTCCAGAGGAACATGGGTTTTACCTGGACATGGGTCCCCTCGAAAAATCCCAAAATGTTAGAGTTGGAATAAACCTCAGAGATCAGTTAGTCTAAGAGTTCTTAACCTGGGGTCCATAAACTTGTTAAAAAAAAACCAGTTGATAACTATATTTCAATATACTTGGTCTCTGTAACCCTATTTATTTTATTTTATGCATTTAAAAACATTATTCTAAGAAGGGGTCTATAGGTTTCACCAGCCTGTCAAAGGAATTTAACACAAAAAGGATAAGATGTTCCAGTACAATCCTCTCATTCCATAGATGAGGAAAGAGAAAAATCACTTGGATAAGGTCATACAACTACTAAGTGTGAGAGCAAGGACTTGGATCCTTTGGGAGAATAAGACATAATGGGCTCTTTGTACCCCGTGCTTTTAGCATAGAACAGGGGTGGGGAACCTGTGGCCTTGAGGCCACATATAGCCTTCTAGGTCCTCAAGTGTGGCCTTTTGACTGAATCCAAGTTTTACAAAACAAATTCTTTGATTAAGGGGATTTGTTCTGTGAAGTTAACACCCACACAAAAAAACTAGCCATGTAACCTTGGGCAAGTTACTTAACCCTAATTGCCCTCCAAAAGGCTATATATATGAAAACTTAACATTAGTAATAGATCATGTTTCTTGAACTCTTACAGGTTACAGAGTGCTTTTGTCTCAACTCTGTAAGGCAAGGTATTGCATTCATTTTTTTAAAATGAAGAAATTGAGGCATAGAGAGATAAAATTATTAACCTGCAGCTAGTGAACAAGGCCAGATTCCAAACCCAGGTCCCTTGATTTCAAGTACAGAGTTTTTCCCATTACACCAGGTTTTTAAAATCCCAAATTAAATTCTGCCAGAAAGACAATTTCAGAAAGTGAAACAGGGGCAAAGGCTGGCCTACCTGGCTGGAGTTGAATTGTGCAAAGTGGGAGGAGGCAGTGGAGGAAAGGGAGGGAAGGCAGAGATGGGAGAATACTAAATGCAGGTATAGAATGTGAGACAAAAGTAGAACCTTAGGTTTCCCAGAATCATGGAGCTGCAAGGGACCTTAAAACGAATCGAAAGCAGAACAAGACATTTTTTGGATATAGCCAAAGCAGGAATTTGTTGACAGTGCATATTTATTACAAGGACTTTCTTTCTCTCTTTTTTTTTTTTCTCAATGATGGGGTGATGTTGGTGGGAGAAAGATTTTTGTTAATTAAGAAAATGAAAATTATAAGACTTAAAAAAAAGTTAATACGATCTAATCCTCCTCATTTTACAGAGGAGTCTGACAGAGGATGAAGGGAAGGATGAAGGGACTTGCCCAGCCCTAACTGGCAGTGACAGAGCTGGTCTAAGAAGCCAGGACTCCTGATTCCCAGGCCAGGCCTCACTAGTATTGTATTTTCTTCAAGAAGAGAATAAAAAGCAGCCAAATTCTGATGAACTGTAATGAAAAAATCTCTGACTCAGAAACACTCGTTCCTCTGCTTGGTACTAGTAGGGACTATACGCGTGACACACGGCATGCATTCTATCACATGTGTTACCTGTTCCATTGGCTTTGCTTGAATGGTTTTCTATATTAGAAGGGGTCTAATTCTTAAAGTTCCTGGGAATAGCAGCACCTCCAGTCCTGGTCTCTTCTCTAGTCATGCTTTTCTGAGGGCCACATTGTCATTCTTCTTGGTGTACCTGAAAATGAGACAAGTAGATACACCACTGTGCAAACTTTAAAGCCTATATAAATGTCAGTTATTACCACCACCACCACCATCATCATCATTTCCCATCTAAGCTAGAGCAGCACTGACTATGGAACAGGCCCTCTCTAAATTCTTGTTAAATTTAATTGGATTTGTTTTTCTCTGTAAGGCCATGACAGCCTGATGGAGGGAATTTAGAAAATTGGGAAATTGAAAATCCTCTAATCTTTAGATCCACATAGCTTAAGGTTGGGGCTTTCCTCCAAGTTATGAATGCTCTTAACTGCTCCCTAAGGGCAGGAATTTAGAAATCAATGAATCCTTAGTTTAAAAAAATAATCTTTTAATTTGCTATTTGAAACAAAGAAATAGTATGAGACCATAAAAAATGGTCTAGAATTTATTCACCACAATACTTGTTTCAGTAGCAAACTTTAGACAAAGTGAATGCTCACTGATTGAGATGAATGGAATAAAATATTAGAGTGCAACAGGAAAAGGGTGAATTTGAAGAAATATGATCTGTTGCAGAGTCAAGTTAGCAAAGCCATGAAAACAATGGATTCAGTAACTACAGTAAGTAAATGAAAAGGACCCCACAATAAGAGGATGACCTAGTATCCTGCTTTCTTCAAGATGCCTTCCCTTTGGAATTAACTCCCATTTGCATTATATAGATCTTGTACATGAATACTTGTGTGCATATTGTTATTTCCTTCAACAGAATGTGAACTCCATGAGGGTAAGGACCGATTTTGTCCTTTTTTGTGTCCCGGCACATAGTAAAGGCTTAATAAATGTTTGATGATTAATTGAGTAACTGTAATGATAAAGATTAGAACAGCAGAAGAGAATGGAATGAAAGATCCATCTCTCTCTAGAAGAGATGAAGACCATCTTCCTCCCTCCTTTTAAGAGAGGTATAGAAAATTGGAAATAAAGTCTGATACAGTCCCTATGTCATTTGGTTTTACTGAACCACTTTTTCCTCATTACAAGGGGAGGCTTGTCAATCAACAAATACTTATTAAACACCTACTATGGGCCAGACAATGTGCTGAATGCTGGGGATACAGATAAGTAAAAGAGAGTCCCTGCCCTTAAGGAGCTTACAGTCTATTGGAGGAAGATAACATTTACACAAATATATGCTGAGAAAGCTATATACAGGACAAATGGGCTCTAGAATTAAGAGGAGTTGGAGAAGTCTTCCTGTAGATGGCGGGATTTTAGTGGAGACTTGAACGAAGTCAGCAAGGTCAGTAGTTGGTGTGAAGGAGGGAAAACTTTCCAGGCATGAGGGACAGCAATAGAAAATGCCCATTGCCCAAGAGATGTAGTGTCTTATTTGTGGAACAGCCAGGGGATGAGTGTCACTGGATTGAAAGGTATATTTTGGGGAGTGGTGTAGGAAGAATGAAAAGGTGGGAGGCAGCTGGGTTATGAAGGGCTTTATATGACAAATAAAGCACTTTATATTTGATCTTTATATTTATATATTGTATTTATATTTGGCCATAGGGAGCCCCCCAAGCTTCTTGAGAAGGAATGGTGTGTATGATATATAGGAATATCAGGTTGATAGCTAAATGGAGTATGAGGAGGTGTGGTATGTTTGGGAATAGCAAAGGCATCAACAAAACGTCTTTGTAAAGAAAAAAAATGGGCTTGTTCTGCTGCTTTTTTTGTTTCCTTGATTGGAACCCATTCAATTATTACCTGGAGATCTCTGTAAATTCACTGTAAAGTCTTTGTAAACTGGAGAAGGTCCCAGGAGATGGTTCAGCTGCTACTTAAAGGCAAACTAAGATGCTTTGGGCATTTCAATCTGGAGTAACAAAGGATGGGGAAGGGAGAAAAGGTTTCAACTTGGTTAAGGGCTAAGAAGTGGGAACACTAAGACTTATTCAATGATCCCCAGGGTGTTGGAAGAAGGAGACCTCCTTGAACCTGGAAGAGAAAGTCTGGGTGTCTGTAGGGGTGTGAGGCTGGGGGAAGGAGTAGAGGATTCAGGACAGATAAGTGCAATGATGTGTCTAGACTCTAGAAGCTTGAGGGTGTGCCGTAGAAAGAGTGATGAATCTGAAGCCAGAGGATCTGGTTTCAAATCCTGGCCCTGTGATTTATTACCTGTGTGACCTGGGGAAAAATTGTTTAACCCCTTTGGGCTTCAGGGTCCTCACTTTAAAACGAGGAGGTGTGGTGCAGCTGGATAGCTCAGTGGATAGAAGATGAGCTCTTGAGTCAGGAGGACCTAGGTTCAAATCTAGACTCAGACACTTACAAGCCACATGATCCTGGCCAAGTCTCTCAACTCTGATTACTTCCCTTCCCCCCCCCCCCAAGTAATAATAAAATGAAGAAGTGGGACTTGATAACCTCTGAGCTACCTTTGAGTTCTAAGTCTATTGGTGCTTGATTAAGAGGCATAAAAAGCTGAGACATTTACTGTCTGCTAATCCTAAATAATTCTCTTAGTCTTTCAGGCTTAGCTGTGGGGATAAAAAACAACCACAAAACATTTTAAGTTTAATCTGCATTATTAACATTTTCTCTATCACTTTCTCAAGTCTAGACAGTCAACAAACAATAAATCAAGCTGATTTGTAGTGTTTGCCAATTTCTGGGGGTGCAAATGCTCACACTGAAAATTAAACAAGTTTGAGCAGGCTATGGTACAGGTCAGTTTCCTCATCTGTATAATAGAGATAATAATAGCACTTATCTCACAGGGTTGTTGTGGAGATCAAATAAGATAATAAATGCAAAGTACCCTGTAAACCCTAAAGCGCTAGCTAAAATTTAGTTATCATTATTATTATTACTATTATCATTAAAAGAAGGAGGAGGAGAAAAAGTAGAGGAAAATGAATAAAAACTGGCTGCGTGCACTCAATGAAAACTGACTACATCTACTCCAGATGTGCCTGCCTAGGGCAAAGGGCAGTAGGACCTGTCTATATTTTCTAATCTGAGTTTGTCTGGGCATTTGGGACCACACAACATCTAAAAAGCCTTCCTTTGATACATCAAAATTAGACAGAGAATATCTAGATGTTTTTCCTTGGGATTTTCTGAGAGGCAAATTCTAAGAGCAGGATGAGAATTTTTGTTCTTGATTAATCACAGAGTCATACAAGGATGAAATAAATCTACGTGTACGCAATTGTTTACAAAGTAGATTCCTCACAACAGCTCTATAAGATAGGTATTTTAATTTTTTTGCACATACTCTTGATTTCATCAGGGACGATGGCACTTTTTACCTTATCTATGCAGTCTAATATGGCACCCTTTACAAAGAGGGTGCTTAATGAAATGTCTAATAGTTGGATTGAATGCAAAGAAGTTGCAAACATGATCCTTGGAAACAGAAAAAAGTGGTGGTCACGGTATCTACTCAACAGGAGTTGGTTTAGTTGGGGAAAAGAGACCTTGGATCATTGGATGTGGACAGGAACCTGAGGAGTTATCTACATGACCCTCTCATTTTATAGGGAAGGAAACAGAGCTCAGAGAATTGGAATGCTTGCCCAATGCCCCACAGGGATTAAGGTTGTAGTCTATTCAGTTCCAGCCATCTGACTCCTGGTCCAGTGTTCTTTGTACTATACAAAGAAAGATGACAAATGACATGTGGCAGATGTAAAATGAGTGGTAGGTAGAGACAGAGATTAAGTACAGTTGGAGATAAATCCAATTCCGATAAGGGGATTACAGAAGGTTGGTGGAGAGTGGAGTCTGGAAAAGGCATCATTGATGGACAGTGAGAATTTCAGGAATATTATCCAATTCAAACATGTAGGTGAGTTTGGGGACACAGACATTTATATGGATTGGCACAAAGGTATCCCTGATTTTTACATGCAAAACCTGCCCTGAATTATGAGAGCACTCTGCAAATGAGCCAGCAGGTGGCGCCATGATGTAACATTTGGTCTTCCAAGGCTCAAGCTGAAAGCCTTAGTTTGCCTCTAAGGTCTGGAGCCTTTACAATGTGGGAATTTGGAACATGTTGATTTGGTTGTGGGGCCTAGCTACTCACTTTAGGATTCATTTCACTTGGATCAATCCAGATTTGGGGTAATGGAGCCAGAATTGAACTATCACCCAGAGCTAGGCACAAAAGAAGTGTTCAATAAACCTGACCCAGAGATGAATTGGAAATAATTCTGGATTTGGAATCTGCCACTTACTGCCTGTGTGATCTTAGACAGGGTGCTTAAGTTCTCTCTGGGCCTTAGAGTCATCGCTATCTGAAAATAAAAGGTTTGGCCCAGATGACCCCTCAGGTTTCTTCCAGTTCTAAATCTATGATATATTCCAAGAATATCAATAAGTAAAAAAAATTTATTAAATGTTTACTATGTGTCAGGTACTGTGCTAAGATCTGGGGACGAAAATACAAGCAAAAAGACAGTCCTGCCCTCAAAGAGTTTATATTCTAAAGGGGGAATTCAACACATAAAAGAGAGCCAAGTGGGGAGAAGGTACCTTATGGAGAGTGGTGGAGAAAGAAGTCTAGAAAGTCAGGAATTAATCCCAGAAAGGAAAGGAGTGAATATGGATGGCTTGGGCACTTTACCTGAGATGGGAATTCCAGGAGAAATTGACCAATCACAGGAAGGAACCAAAGGGGTGGAGTGATCTTTCAGGATGAGAAGGATGCTTGGTCAATGGCTAAAGAAACCCATAGAGTCAGGAGTGAAGCCCCAAGAGGAATGAAGGATGAGGAACAAGAGACTTGATTCTTTTAAAAAAATTGTCACCTGAGTGTCTGACCCCTCCAATGCCCTCTCTCCTGCCTTTGACCTGTGGACCCTCCCAAGCTACTTAACATAAATCTAGGTGTAGAAGGTACCTTAGAGGTCATCATATCTAACCCTCTTGTGTTTCTGATGAGGAAACTGGGGCCCAGAGCTTAAGAGCTCAAGACCATAGAGATAGTGCATAGAAAAAGCAAAGATTCAAATTAAGCTCCTTGGACTTTAAAGCCAATACTCTTTCTACCACTTCTCCATATTACCCTCAAAGCTCTGAAAGAAAATGCTCCATTTGTTCCTGTTCTCTGCCTCCTCTGAATCCAGCATTGCTGGAGAATAACACTTCAGAAAACATAAATACAGGTCCTACTCTACTCTGTCCTGGTCAGGTCTATCTGGATTGGATGGGGTCAGTTCTCCACATTTAAGGAAGGACATTGAAAAATTAGAGACTATTCAGAGGAGAGTGACTAGCAAGGCAAGGGGATACTACATGAAGATCACGTTGGTGGAATGATGTAGTCACTCAGTCAATTTATTAAGTGTTTACTACATGCCAGGCACTGTGCTAAAAACTACGGGTACAGAGAAGGGCAAAAACAGGGTCCCTGCTATCAAGGAGCTTAAGTTCTAAAGGGAGAGACAACCAGAAAAAATATACGTGAAACGCATATGCAGGGTAAATGGAAGATGATCTCAGAGAGCACGCATTTAGCCGTGGAGCATGGGAGGAGGGAAGGGGAAAGGCCTCCTGAAGATGTTGGGATTTGAGCTGAATCTTGAAGAAGGGAGAAACATCAAGACCAATCTTGCTGGATGCTAGAGTGTGTGAAGGGAAGTAAAGTATGAGAAGACAGGGAAGGTAGAAGGGGCCAAGCTAGGAAGAACTTTAAATGCCAAATCAAGGATTTTATATTTGATCCTGGAGGTGATAGGAGCCATTGACATTTATCAAGAAGGGAGATAACATAGTCAGAGCTATACTTTAGGAAAATCATTTTGGCAGCTGAGTGGAGAATGGATTGGAATGGGGTGAGATTTGAGAAAGGGAGCTCAGTCAGCAAGGTTATTGTGATAGCTTAAGCATGAAGTGATGAGGGCCTGCACCAGAATGAGTGGAGACAGAGACATACTCAAGAGATGTTATAAAAGGAGAAATGAAAAACTTTAGCAAGAGATTACATATGTGTATTAAATGAGAATGAAAACTTGAGGATAACAGTATGGTTGTGAACCTGGGTGATGAGGAGGATGGTGGTGGTGTTCCATAAATCATAGAACGTCTATGAGAGGGGAAGATTTGAGAGGGAAAATAATGATTTCTGTTTTGGGCATGTGTAGCAGCAAGCACCCCAAGCGTCCCCAGGGTGGCTGCCAACACAGGTTCTTGGATCTGCTTTGATAAAGGAAAGCAACTCAAAATGGGTTAACAAGCTTACTTTAATCAGTCAAACATGTATCGTTTACCTAGTTCAGGGCAAAAAGGTCAGCACCCCGAACTTCAGAATATACAGACAGAATTATCAAGACAGAGAAACAGATCAAGTAGACAAGGTTTCCAAACTGTCCAACCATTACATCCATACCAAATCAACATCTGGGTTTTTCAAAGCTGGGGGGCTCTCAACAACGGCTTCCCAGCGTATCATCTGACCAAATCACAGAACTCTTTTCAAAGTGAGCCTCCAAACAAAGCCTCAAATCAGGGTTTATATAGCCTTCTCCTGGTTCAGAGAATGTAACAACCTTCTGGACCCACTGGCCAATCAAAAAGTATCTACTGAAAAACAAGCCTCCCACCCCAGGCTTCAGGTGCACTTTAGCCTAGGGGCAGGGAAGATCTTAAAATTTTACATTCCCATTACAGCATGTTGGTTTTAAGCTGCTCAAGAAACTGTTTGTGATGTGAATTTTCAGCTCAGAAGACAGACTGAAGCTGGATACTTAGATCTGGGAATTATCTACATAGACATGATAAGCAAACTCATGGGAGTTGGTAAGATGCTAAATGAGATAGTTTAGAGGGCATATGCAATAGCCTTGCATTAGTGGGTAAGACCTAAGTGAAGATCCAGCAAAAGATACTGAGAAGTGGGGTCAGAGGTCAGATAGGTAAGAGGAGAACTTGGAACTCTTAGTGAATGGTATTTATTATCATTATTATTGTTTTGATGAAGTATAAAGGTGAGGTCCTCAGCTGACAGGGTAGGGGAAAAGGTGTCATGATGAGGTTTGAGGAGAACTGAGAAGGTCTGGAATACTTTCTGTGATGAGTAGGATAGTGAATGGATCAGGAACATATAAAAGGACTGTCTTGCTGTAGTAAGGGTCGAGTTGAGATTATGTAACATAAATTTGTAGTAGACCCAATAAACATGATTTCATAACTGTTCCCCAGCTCCATTCAGCAGCACGTAGGTAAGTATAAAGAAGGGGCATGGTGGGATTAATCCAAAGGTGGGACTTGTTAAGGCCTAATTGGCAATAGGACAAGGGGAAAAGAGATTCAAGTGAGGAGGCAATGCTTTGAAGAACTGATTCAATAAAGAGTCAAGATAGGGAAGGAAGGAGGGTGTAGCCAGTTCAGGTGTGATGGCCTAGGAAGAAACAGGGTTTGAGGGAATGGAGGTCTTTGGAGAGCAAGGAACAGGTTTACAGGTTGTAAGTCATAAGGAAAGATGGAGTGGTAAAACATCAGATAAAGGAATAAATGGAGCCCTTAGAGGTATATAATAATCTTTCTGTTTAGCTGAGCTGGAGCGGAAGAGTAGGTCATTGGAATCTAATAGATTAAAGAACTATGAGTTAGTGTTTGCAGAGGCGATATCCATGCTGAAATACCTTAGCATGAGAGCAAGAATTGTGATAGTGCTTGCTTTCTTCATGGGTGGGGGAGGGAGACAATTTGGATATAAAAAATGTCAAAAAATGAATGTTAAAAAAAGAAATACACTGTGGGCCAAGTAATGAACTCACTGAGGAAGGAAACAGAATGTCCTGGAGGTCAGTAGATACCAGCTACTAGAATCTTGATTGGGTGATAAATTATAGATTAAATGAATATTAAAACAGGAGAGATTGCTGAGTGTCAGTGGTAGAGTGAAAGACTGAAAGTAACAATAGGGAGCAAGGAGAAATACAACTCCCCTACAATGACCGGTGAGTCAAGGGTATTAGTGAAGGTGTAACCAGCATGGGAAAGGGTGGCCACGGATACAACAGGAGGTCTCAGTGAGAGCCAGAAGACAGAGGGAGAAGTTTTGAGAATGGAAAAGGTTTAAAATGGCAGTAAGTTTGCTAATGATGACTGCGATATTTCAGAGGGCACGATGGTAGTTCTTTGACTGGTAGATCTACAGTAGACAAAGTGCTAGATTCAGAATTAGAGGATGGGGTTCAAATCTTTGTTATGTCACTTAATTCCTATGTTACTTTAAGTAAGTCTTTTAAGGTCTCTGAGCTTCTGTTTCTTTATTCATAAAATAGTGTTATTAAAATTTGTTTTACTTGCCTCATAGAACTTCTGTGAGGAAAATGTTATAAAAACCTTTAGGCACTATACAAATGCATATATACATACATATATATGTATATATAATCCCAATCATTTTAGTAAACCTGTAAGCTGGCGAGAATAGGCATTATTGGCATGATTGTGTCCCTTTTACAGATGGGGAAACAGTTTCAGAGAAGTTAAATAATTTGCCAAAACCCACACAGCAATATAGGGATGAACTAAAATCCAACTGGAGTTATTTCTTCTTGAATGCTCCTTCTACTGCATTATGCTATCCGTGACCTGGTTTGTTTGTTGATGATTCATTCATTCATTCAAGAAGTACTCAATGAGTGCATTCTTGGTAGATGGTCTAGTACTAGGTTCTATACCAAAGGAATGACAGCCCAGTTTCTGTTCTCCATAAGTTTTCCTTTTTTAAAATTTATTTTATTCTGAACTTAAGAAATGTAACAAGCATTTGCATAACATAGTAGAATAGAAAAAGATGGTTGCTCATGAAACTGCAAATCTATTATGCTATTTGTTTTAAACATATAATAAAGTTATTCCGTTACTTTGTTTTTCCTTTTTTTCTTCCCTCCTTCCGCCACCTGCCCTAGAGATGGCTTCCATTAGACACAAGTGTGTGTGTGTGTGTGTAACATCATTGCATACCCACTTCTCTTTATCAGTCCTTTCTCTCGATGCAGATAGCACCTTCCTTCACAGGTCTTTTGTAAGACCTTCCATGAGCTTTCAATCCAATTGGGGAAAATGACATAAGGAAAACACAAAAAGGAGATACATGATTGAACACAGAACCGAGCAGTATTATTTACATTTCTATGGGGCTTAATGGTTTCAAACATCTCATTTGATGCTCAATCTTGAGAAGTAGATGGGATTATCATCCTTATTCTAAGGATGATGAAACAGAGGCTGAGATTGTCTGGGGTCACACAGAAAGCATCTGAGGAAGAATTTGAACTCAAGTCTTCCCGATTCCAGGTCCACTATGCCATAGAAGACAGCATAGTGCCATGGGCTGGGATCCAGAATGCTTTGCTTTTAGTTCTGGCTCCACTGATAACCTGCTGTGTGATTGTAAGCAGGTCACTATAACTCTCTCAGCCTGTTTTATCATTTGTAAAGTGAGGGATTGGAACTATATTTTAAATGTTCCTTCCGACTTTAAGTCTTATTATCTATGATCAGTCACTTTGTGCCTCAGTTTCTACATCTGTAAAAATGAAGAATTTGAGGAAATGGCCTTGGTTTTTTAGGTCTAACATGTTTAATGCTATGGGTTTATAAGGGAAACACTGGTGTGGACAGCTGGGTGGTACAGTGGATAGAGCCTTTGGACTGATGTCAGAAAGACTCATGTTCCTGAGTTCAAATCAGGGCTCAGAACCTTGTTAGCTGTGTGACCCTGGGCAAGTCACTTAACCCTGTTTGCCTCAATTTCTTCATCTGTAAAATGAGTTGGAGCAGGAAATGGCAAACCACTCCAGAATCTTTGCCTAGAAGAGTCAGACATGACTGAAGCAAGAAGAACAGGAGAAGGCTTGCTTTATGGCAGGACTTGAGGTGAATGACAAAGGATGTAAAATATTTGGATAAGCACATTCAAGGGAACCATTTTAAGCCTCTCTGATGACACAATTTACACCAACCCAACTTTGCTGGCTTCAAAGTGCCCCTAAGTCATTCCTTGTCCTTCCCTGTAGTCATCCTCACTCCAATCCAGGTCAGATTTCACACATCTGAACTGCAGAGGCCACGTTTGTCCAGGGGGCTGAATCAGCCAAGCTCAAGGAGGGAAATCTTCAGCCCCTCAGAAGAGAGGACCTATGGAGCCACAGGATTTCATGAGCCTCTTCAGAGCTCCAGGGAAGGGATTTGAATTATTGCTCTACATGGATAATCAATGACTTGAAATTCCATGAAATCTAAGGATAAGATTGTCATTGTCAGGCTGTGCACCAATTGTGCTGCATGGCAAGCCAGGGAATAGCTACTGAGATGTTAGGAATATCCCCTAGGGTGGGGGTGGGGTGGGGTGGGAATGGGATGGAGAGTAGGAGAAGGGGTTAGGGAGATCAAGCCTGGGAGAGCACCCTGTTACTCATAGAATTCTATTTATTAGAGCCAAAAGGGATTTTTTTTTAAGCAATCAGGGTTAAGTAACTTGCTCAAGGTTACATGGCCAGTAATTTCTGGGTGTGGTGCTGAGTGTCTGAGCCCGGGATTCGATCTCCAGGTCATCCTGACACTGGAGCTGATTAGTCCCCAAATTCTCAGTGCTTCATTAACCTTCCATTTGACCATTTCCCTCTTTGTATCTCTTGATAATACAGGTAAGTACATTTGTAACTGGCTGAATAACTGGAGTCAAAGAATATTGATGAATGGATCAATGTCAGCTTAGAGGAATGTCTCTAGTGGAGTGCATCAGGGATCTACCCTTTGTCCTGGACTATCAGTCATGGATTTTTTTTATCAGTTACCCAGCTAAAAGAATAAATGACATGCTTATCAAAGGTGCAGATGAAGCTAACTGACATGCTGGGTTTATAGAATTAGCATCCCAAAAAATCTTGGCATGACTTGAATAATATGCTGAAAATTAAATAATTAAAATCCAATAGGGATAAATATAAAGTTGTGCACCTGTGTTTAAAAAAAACCCAGCTGCACAGGCACAGGATGGGAGTGGTGATTTATGATGTAAAGGACCTGGGAAGCTGTAGCAGCAAGCACCCCAGCGTCCCCAGGGTGGCTGCTCACACAGGTTCTTGGATCTGCTTTGATAAAGGAAAGCAACTCAAAATGGGTTAACAAGCTTACTTTAATCAATCAAACATATATTGTTTACCTCATTCAGGGGAAAAAGGTCAGCACCCTGAACTTCAAAGTATACAGGCAGAATTATCAAGACAGAAACAAATCAAGTAGACAGCTTTCCAAACTGTCCAACCATTACATCCATACCAAATCAACATCTGGGTTTCAACATCTGGGTTTTTCAAAGCCGGGGGGGGCTCTGGACAATGGCTTCCCAGAATCCATATCAAATCACAGAACACTTCTCAAAGTGAGCCCCCAAACAAAGCCTCACATCAGGGCTTATATAGCCTTTTCCTGGCTCAGAGAATGTAACAACCTTATTGACTCACTGGCCAATCAAGAAGTATCTACTGAAAAACAAGCCTCCCACCCCAGGCTCCAGGTGCACTTTAGCCTAGGGGCAGGGAAGATCTTTAAAATTTACATTCCCATTACAGAAGTTTGGTTTGTTGATGTCATTCAGCTGTTTTTCAGTCATGTCTGATTCTTCATGACCCCACTTGGGGTTTTCTTGGCAGAAATACTGGAGTGGTCTGACATTTCCTTCTCCAGTTCATTTTATAGATGAAGAAACTGAAGCAAACAGGGTTATATGACTTGCCCAGGGTCACACAGCTAGTAAGAGTCTGAGGCCAGAGGAAGATGAGCATTCCTGATTCCATGCCTAACACTCTATCCACTGCACCACTTATAGTTTATGGTTACTGTAAGCATAATATGAGTCAATAGTATGACATGGAAGCCAAAAAACCTGACACTATCTTAGCATGATTTCTAGTTGGAGGGATGTTACTGTGCACGTACACAGTTCCATGGTCCTCGGCTCTGGTCATACCACAGCTAGAGTATCATATTAGTTCTGGGCTCCACATTTTAGGAAGGAGGTTGACAAAGTAGAGGGTATCTCTATGAGAGGTATCAGAATGGTGAACATTCTTCAACACTCACTTTATTAGGATCATGTGAGAGAACTGGGAAGAGGTATGCTGTAGAAAAGAAGAATGGGGAGGGATCTGGGCAGCTGTTTTCAAATAATTATGGGGATTTCGTATGAAAGATATTAGATTTTTTTTGACTTGTCCCTAAAGGACAGTGGGTGGAAATTTCAGTTTGTCAGACTTTGACTTAATAAAAGGAAAAAAAAATCAACCTTCCTGATAATTTAGCGTGGAATATTTTTTGGAAGGGGAACAGGTTGCTTCAGAAGAGAATGAATTTTCCATCACTGGAAGTCTTCAAGCACAAGTTGGATGAGCATTGGATGGGGATCTGAGTTCTAAGTTTATTTCCAACTTAAGTGATCTTAGGTGAGTCAATTAATCCCTATGAGCCTCATCTCTAAGTGGGGATCATGATTCTCATGATATTTATTTCGCAGGGTTGTCATGGACATCAAATGATAAATTGTAGGTGAAGCACTTTGCAAGATTTAAAAGTGCTAGATAAAAACTAGCCATGCGACCTTGGGCAAGTCACTTAACCCCAATTGCCCTCCAAAAAGCAAAAAAAGTACTAGATAAATGTCAGTTATTTGATTTATTTATCTTTTCACTTAATAGTATTTTATTTTTTCTAATTACATGCAAAGATAATTTTCATCATTCACTTTTATAAGATTTTGAGTTCTAAATTTTTTTTTCTCCTTTCCCTCCTCTCTCCCCAAGATGGCAAGCAATATGATATAGGTTATAATGTATAACCACATTATACATATTTCCACATTAGCCATGTTATGAAAGAAGACAAACACTGTTCATAAGTATGATGATGGTGGCAATGATGATGATGAAGATGGCTACTCAGCTATACCTTGGACTTGGTGACTGCTGAGCTCCCCTCTAAGGTTTTCATTCTCCTTGCTGTTCTTTCTACTCTAACTATTCCATTTTTAATCTTGTTTGCTTTTTCCTGGGTTACTCTGAAAACCCTTGTAGCCAGGACGATCTTTCTCTGAGACTCTATTTGGACTTGTAATATAGAGTTCCTTTTTCTCCTTCTAGGGTTTCTCTGAGTCCAAGGTGCTGCTTCAGTGTGTTCAGAATTTCCTTCTGGGGTGGCTAGGTGGTGCGGTGAATAGAGAACCAGCCCTGGAGTCAGGAGGAACTGAGTTCAAATCCGGCCTTGTACACTTAACACTTACTAGCCACATGACCTTGAGCAAGTCACTTACCTCCAATTGCCCTCCTCTACCCCTCCAAAGACAAAACAAACAAACAAAAAAGAATAAAATTAATGTAGGAAAAAAATTCCCTTTTGTTTACCTCCCCGGGTTCAGTTTCTGGGATGGGGCATGTGCGTGGGTGGAGATCTGCTCCTGTTCTCCTGGGATAGTGTGGGACAGGCCCCACTTTACCCTGGGTTCCATGGCTAAGCTTATGTGCTGTCTCTCTAGGGATTGCCTGGTTATGTTTCCTGCTATGAGACCTGGTTGCTTTATACTTTGTCTTCCTTCTTACCTGGCTTGCCTCTGCTCAGGGCTTCTGCCAGGATTCTAGCAGCTTTTTGAATAATCCGGAACTAGATGGAATATATAGCCAATTATCTTTGTTTTGTTTTGTTTTGCTTTGCTTTTTTCATTGTTCCTACTGGTTCATTTTTAAAGGGGGGAAAGGAAATAAGCATTTACATAGTGCAGGGGTGGGAAACCTGCAGCCTCGAGGCCACATGTGGCCCTCTAGGTCCTTAAGTACAGCCCTTTGAATCCAAACTACACAGAACAAATCCCCTTAATAAAAGGATTTGTTCTGTAAAGCTTGGCCTCAGCACTTAAGGACCTAGAGGGCCACACGTGGCCTCTAGGCTTCAGGATCCCCTCCTCTGACATAGTGCCTATCATGGGCCAAGCACCATGCTGGAGTTTTACTCAGGTATTTCTAGGGGATCTGGAGTTTTATTCGGGTATTTTTTAGGGGATCTGGGCTCCTGAAGATCCTAACAAGCCATCATCTTCACACAATCCTCTTAATTCTGAGGTCTTTGCTGAGATTTTTATGAACCTTTCATCAACTAATCAATAAGTATTTGTTAAGTAACTGCTAAGTATGATTAAGGATACAAAATTATAATGTAACAATGGATAATTATGGCTTAGACTACCTAGAAAAGGTAAAGCCTTCGAGAGTATTTAGTTTAATCCCCTCATTTTACAGATGATCTGTAAAATGCCAAGATCTAGAGAGGTATAGAGACTTAACCCAGGGAAATAGTTCTCTGCCAAGAAACTGCTATCCCTGACAATCACTCTAATGCTGTACTATTACTGTTCTGAGTTGTGCATTTGCATTTTAAAATTTAAATTTCTTAATCTAACGGATTATTCCTCGAGTGGATTTTAGACATAGGGCCAGTAAGGGAGGGATTTGGGGTAAGTCAAGTCAGCAAGGATTTAGTGAGCCCTGACCAAGTACCAGGTACTATGTTAGATAAGTGAAAATAATCTATGTAAAAGTGCTTTATAAACTGCCATGCAAATACCTTGCAGTAAACATCAAATGAGAAGAGGGGCACAGATGAGCTCTGAAAATGTACTGTGATTTACACACGCAAGGTGATGTTTAAGAAAGCAAGACAAAACATGTGCATGGCTGGCTGAACATTTCACAGATGTGAACATCTGGGTTGTTGACTCCCAAATTCCACTGATACTGTTGCAGTGGGATTCCAGTATTGTTGAAGAATTCAGATAATCCATCACTCCATTATTTTCTTAGGCTCCCAAAGGAATCAGTGCCCTCATCTTCATTTAGCTACACCCCGTACTGACCTCTGTGGCTCTCTTTTGAACAGATCCTGTGGATGCTGACAGGATGGAAGCTCCTTGAGGACAGACTGCTCCGTTTTTGTCTCTGTATCCCCCAGCACCCGGCGCAGTGCCTGGCAAATGGTAGGCATTGAATAAATGCATCCTCCCAGCTACCCAGGCTGGTTGATTTGGTGCCATCCTTTCCTATTCATTTGTACTCAACTCACATATTTGATCCATTGCTCAATCCTGTCATTTTTATCTTCACACATCTCATTTACATTCCTTTCTGTCCACTTACAGACACAACTCTAGCTGGGTCCTTCATCACCTCAGTCCTGGACTATTGTAATAGCCTTCTAATTGGTCTTCCTGCATCAGGTCTCTCTCCACTCCAATCTCTCCTCCACAGTTAACAGGATGGATTTCTTTAAGTATGGGTCTGATTACTTCAACCCTTGCTCAGTGAGCTCCAGTGGAGTCCTTCAGGGTCCGAGACAAACTCCTCTGTTTGACTTTTAAAGCCTTTCTTCACCTGGCCCCTTCCAACCTTTCTTCTCTTCTTACAGTTTAATTCCTTCCAGGCATTCGATGGTACAGTGACGCTGGCCTACCTGCAGTTCCTCAGAAATGATGCTCTGTCTTCCACCTTCATTCTCTATCTTATTTCTCCTAGCTTTCTTCAAGAGTCAGCTCAAATCTTGCCTTTTGAAGGAGGTCTTTCCCAGTCTTCTCAACTGCTAGTACTATCTCCTCTCGGAATGCCTTCCATCTACCTTGTCGATATGTTGTGTGTAGCTAGTTATTTACATGTGTACCCTCTTTAGGATTGATGTTCTTTGAGGGCAGGGACTGCAGTTTTGGGGGGAGGGGAGCTTTTTTGTGTGTGCTTATGGATTGATTGTCCGAAGTGTTTGTTGACTAATTAATTGATTGTTAGAATTCCATGCTTAGCCTCCCACCACTCACACACTGAGATGACCAGTGAACCAAGATAGCCATCATCTGGAAGTCCTCCCATGGGTCTTAGCTGGAATATCTATCTAGTCTAGACAGTGAAGATAGTGGAATCTTTGAAGTACTTCCTGAAGATGTGAACGAGAGATACGTTAAGGGGTAGAGGATGCCGTGGAAATATGGGAAATATTTTCCTGACTGATACATGGGATCTATAACAGAGATAACCAGGAACAATGTCAACAAGTTGGACAAATGTACCAGGGAGAGCAGAGAACACAGAATGACCTAGTTAAGCAGCCCTGATCGGAGCAGCATGCCAATGTGCCTGAAATGGATGGTTCAGACTGCTCATCTTGACCAACTGTTTCCTTGTATGGGTCTGCATTGTATGGGTCAACTCTCCATGTTATGAATCAACAAGCCCTGACCCTTTATTCTTACTTTCCCCAGGCAGGAAACAAAGTCTGCCTTGGAGAGCAATGGGAAAGATTCCAAAGATATTTAACCATGCCTCCCAGTGAGCTTCATTTAGATAACCCATGTGGACCCCTGCATCTTACCTGGGCAGTATTTCTTTTTATTCTATTTTATTCGTTATTTATTTATTTATTCATTTATTCATTCATTTATTTATTTATTTATTTATTTATTTATTTATTTATTTATTTATTTATTCTATTCTACCTTCTATTTATATATACATACTTGCATATCCATATATATGAAGCCACCTAGTCCAAGGCATAACTGAGCAACAGGCTTCATCATCATCATTGCCATCACCATCATCCTTATAACTGGTATTTATCTTCTTTCATAACATGACTAATGTCGAAATATGTATAATATAATTGTACATGTATAACTTATGTCAGATTGCTTGCTGTCTTGAGGAGAGAAGAGAGGAGGGAGTAAAATAAATTTAGAACTCAAAATCTTATAAAAGTGAATGATGAAAATTATCTTTATATGTAATTGGAAAAAATAAAATACTAATGAGTAGAGAAAATTATACATACACACACACATATAAAAGCTCCTTGAGGGTAAAGATAGTTTTGTTTTTGTATCCCCAGAGCCTCATACAGCATCTGGCATATAGTAGGCATGTAATAAGTGCTTAGTGATTGAATTGGTGCTAAACTCATTGAATTTACTTAGTACTAATTTGTCTCATAAGAATGTGATTACTATATATTTGCATTCCTATAAAACATTTACAAAATGACTTTCATCAGCATTAGGGCATGTGGGGTGTTCAGCAGGACTAGCACCTCTGGTGTGAGAGCTTGCCCAGCCCTTTTCAGGGCTGCTTATCTACCCTTGGTGTCCATCTGATTCATCTCGGTCTTACCTGTGACTCTAAGAAACTATGGCAACTTGTCTCTGCAGAAAAACTAACCCAGGTGGAGAGTAGCTAATAGGACCCTATTCTGTCAGTGAGTTTGGGGCATGGAAAGACTTTCCCTGGCAGAGTTGGTGGATGAATTTGTTCTAATGGTCAAGAAGGCGGCTGAACAGGCACTGTGGAGCTCTTGAAGCTTGGTCAGGCATCAAAGATGCCAATATCTGTTGCATCCTGAACCATCACTGGACATCCTGACTTTTGTCTTGCCGCTGGACTTTGATGACTCTGAAAGAGAGAGCAAGGTTGGCGACTTTGCCAATGCCTCACTTTAATCCAATTCATGCACAAGTCAAGATGTCACCTGTGATGTCATTGACCCTCTTCAAAAATGTAGGAGAAACACTATCGTCAGAAATACCTTGTGAGCTAGGTAATGTCAAGCTTTCTTACCCTCATTTTATAAAGGAAAATGAGCTTCAATGAGATTAAGTTACTCGTCTAAGATCACACAGCCAAATAGTGGGAAAGGCAGCCCTTGAACTACAAACCCCCGCTCACAGGTGGATTCTTTTCCATTACATAATGGAGCCTCCCATTTACTAGTGAAAGGCACAGACGAGCTCCCTGCTCTTCTCTGCACAGGCACCATGTTACCTCACTGTGTTCATATTCTATATAGAGGGTATCCCAAAAGTCTGCATTGAGTTCTAAGCTATATGTTAAATTTACAAGCATGATGGGGCTTGAAAGGGGCCAGTGAGGGCTCTGCTCTGAAGCATCTTCTAGGTCACCTGTTGTTGTGCTTTATGTTCTATCATGGGAAGCCCTGGTTTAATGGCTCCTTACCCTGATGGGAGCAAGAGACTGAAACAAACACCATCCCAGAGATCACCAGCTGGTGATTCCTTTGGAGTCAAATCTCTGGGACCATGTTTTTGGAGACTTTTGAAAGAGAGAAGCCAGAAGCTGGAATGAGCAGCCTTATTTATTCCTCACCATGTGGGAAGAAGGCAGGCAGGGTTGAGAAGGGTGCCCATTGTCTGGCTGCTAGTTCTTCTGCCCCATCTCCACAAATGGAAAAGCTCAAGCTGCAGACAATGATGAATGCAAGCTAAGAAGTGAACTCTCCCCACTTACCCCTCATCCAAGACTGATGGAGTGTGCCTGGTGAGATGCAGAGCAACCAGAAGGAACTTGTGCTTCACCCCAATTGCCTGTTCAAGTAGGAGATACTGAAAATTCATATCTCCATTTAGTGAGCAGACTATTTGTTTACCCCTTGGGGAAAAGGGTAAACCCAGGAAGAGAAATTGATTCTGCCCTGGGGGGCTGCAGTCTGAATTGCTCATATCTTCATAGTCACTTTGATCACTATTCTTTCATTGATATTATTTTATTCCTTAGTTTATAGAAAATACAATTTGGTGGTCACTAAATCCTTGAGTAGTGTTGGCTAACTCTGGTTGCTCTATAATTTCACCATGCAATGTGAGTATCTATCTATCCATCCATCCACCCCCTATCCATTCATTCACCTCTCTATACATCTACCTATCTATCTATCTATCTATCTATCTATCTATCTATCTATCTATCTATCTATCTATCTATCTATC
>NW_027187325.1:8937778-8995100 GCF_028583685.1 Petaurus breviceps papuanus
TATCTATCTATCTATCTATCTATCTATCTATCTATCTATCTATCTATCTATCTATCTATCTATCTATCCATCCACCTATCCATCTATCTATCTATCCATCCGCCTATCCATCTATCTATCCATCTATCTCTCTACCTACCTGTGTAAGTGTATGCATATATACATAGGTATAATTCATGTATATACACATGCCTAGGTCTGGTAGAGTTTATGGTATCTTTATGTCTTGTATGGTATCTGTATATCTATGCCCAACCACTAAACCTCTTTCTGTAAGGAAGATATTCCTCACAATTCTCACATGCCTTATAAGTGGGGTGGGGATGAGGGGGAACCCTATGCCCAGAGTAGGAACTCCGACATCTGTTTTGGCTTCTGTCTGCCACCCTTCTCCTCCAAGCTCTTTATCACATACCCCCTTGTCATGCCACAAGTGGACACCCACAATCTGCCCACTTAGGTGCCTACCCTCTTCAATGTTACGTTATCATTAGCATTTTGATTACCATTTAGAATCTTCTGGAATCCCCCATTTAAATGCAAGTGGTGTAACATCTTAATGGGGATTAGTTTAGAGGCTTGAGGTGGTGGTGGAGATGAAAAAAAGAAGTGGGAATGGAGAGGCAGAGGTGCCTGGAAGTAGATTGGTCCATGGGACAATTCTGCTGTGGTTCATCCTTTCCTCTGCTACCACTAACCTATGTACACATATGTAGAAAATGTGAGGTCCAAGAAGGCATCTTGCTAATGTTAGCATTTTAAGGCTATGCCCACTGGAGGGCAGGAGAGACTTTCATCAAGTTTTACCTGGTCAGTACTGGTCTCAATGTCAGAAATAGAAAGGATTTCTGAGATCATTCAGTTCAACCCTCTCATTTGATAGATTTTGTAGATACAGGAAATCCAGTCCAGAGGGAGTAAACTATATAAGGTCACACAGCCAGTTAGAGGCAGAGCTGAGACTGGAACCAGTGGCATATCCTGAAACCAACAGAACACCATCATATAACGGAAAGATTACTGGATTGAGGGCCACAAGACCTTGATCTCTAGGCCTCAGTTTCCTCACTGGTGAGATGAAGGGCATTGACTAGATCAGTAGTTTTCAAAGTATGGTCTGAGTACCCTTAGGGATCCCCAAGTCCCTTTAATTGGGTCTGCATAATGAAAACTATTTTTATATGTACCATGAAGACATTTTAATTTCTAAAGTAGTAAATATTGATAGATATTACCCAAATAAACAATTTATTTTTATTTATTTATTTTTATTTTTGCTTTTTGAAGGGCAATTGGGGTTAAATGACTTGCTCAAGGTCACAGGCTAGTTTCTGTGTTAAGTGTCTGAGGCCGGATTTGAACTCAGGTCCTCCTGACTCCAGGGCCGGTGCTCTATTCACTGCGCCACCTAGCCACCCCTAACAAACAATTTTTAAGAGTTGTGCAGGAATGTGCTAGAGCCAGCTCAAATTGACTCTGGAAAGCTGATTGTTAAATTTTTGATACAAGGATTTACACCTCAAAAATTGGCAAATGGTACAAATCAGGGCTTGATTTATTTTCAGAAAGTGATGGAAAATGTCAATTATGTAGATTAAACTTAAAAATGTGCCAGGTGTACATTTTTTCAGAGTCAGTTATAAATATTATATATATTTATTTATAAATAAATAGTATACCATTGGGTACAGAGATCCTGTGACCACAAGTGTGAGAACTGTTGGTCTCTGAGATTCCTTCCAACTCTGACATTCCATGATTTCTTTAAAAAAATTTTTAAATTTATTTTATTTCAAATGTGTAGAATAAAACAAGCATCCCCATGACATAGAACAATAAAAATATGATTGAACATGGAAGTCTATTAGGTACAACTTTTAAACATATAATAAAGTTATCATATAAATGTTTTCTTATTTTTTCCCTTTTTTCCTATCTTGTTATTTCTTAAGAAACAACTACAGAACAACATAAGAAAGAATACAGTTAGGTGCCAAAAGGCAGTATATATTGTTAAGTGCTGAGGGATTTCAGAGGAAGGAGGGATTGATGGGCAGGTACCTCAGGAAAAGTTGCTTGGAAGACGTGGGCCTTAGGCTGGGTCCTTCAGGATGGGCAGGATATGAGGAGGTGGAGAAGAAGGAAAGGAGATAACAAGGCATTTCTAGCTCGGGAGTAGGATGGGGTGGGGGGGGAGGTATGAAGCTGAGATTTAGCATGGCATGTGTGGGGGATAGTACAATATTCTTTATATTATATTTAATGATAGTTATAATGCTAATGATGAGAGAGATATAGTGAATTGAAAGTTTGCCTGGGAATCAGGAAAACATGGGTTTAAGTCCCATCTTTGATGCTACTGACTGCATGACCTTCGGCAAATCAAATAACCTCTCAGTGGCAAATCTCTAAGACTATAAATTGCAAAGAGGGGCTGATCTCCTTGCCAGGTGTTTCCCACACCTATGAAATCACAGGTCTGGGGGACAATGTGAATAACTGATATTTTTGCAATGTCTAAAAGTTTGCAGAGCATTTCACATGCATCATTTCGTTTGAGCTTCCTTCACTAATGTGTAAAGAGAGGCTGCAGTAATTATGACTCCTATTTTACAAAGGATGAAACCAAAGTTCAGAGACTTACCATGATCACACAGCTAGTGTCAGAGGTGGGATCTGAACCCTGCTTTTCTTGACTTCAGGTCCTACATATTAACACCTATTTCTAAGAAATAACAGTTTTTAATTTTGACCTGTGGCAACATTGGGAAGTAGGTGAAGTTCATCATTAGGGTTCGGAGTCCTGCACTTGTACATTGAATATTCGTTATGTGCCTAGTCCCTAGCTAGGTGCTACAGAGGCAAGAGGAGGAGGGGAAAGAAACTTCAAATCTAGGGATGGCTCCTGTAGTGTAGGTGATCTGAGCAGGTTTCAGGGAGGAGGTGGGAAGGGAGATGGACCTTGCAAGAACAGATAAGTATGACACAAGAGCTGAGGAGATGGGCATAGTGACCTGTGCCTATAATCTGCAGCTGAAGCTGGGGGATCACTTGGGTTCAGGAGTTTTGAGCTGAGGTTGGACTAACGTCAATTGGGTGTCCCCACTAAGTCTGGCATCAATATTGTGAGCCCTGCCCCTCAGCCCCTGGCGGGAAGTCACCAGGTTGCTGCCTAAGGAAGGACAAGCTGGCCCATGTTGGAAATGGAGCAGATCAGAACTTCTATACCAATTAGAAGTGGGATTGGGCTGTGTGGAGCCTCTGGTTCTCATCATAGGCAAAATAATGAGATCCAGTCTCAAAAAAGAGAGAGAAGGGGGAGGGGGGAGAGACAGAGAGAAGAGACAGAGAGACAGAGACAGACAGAGAGAGACAGAGAGACAGAAAGATACAGAGACACACAGAGACAGAGATACAGAAGGGAGAGGGAGGGAGAGAGGGAGGCAGAGAGAGAGACAGAGAGAGAGAGACAGAGAGACAGAGAGAGAGAGAGAAGGGAAGAGAGAAGATAGATAGACAGAGAAAGATAGGGACGGACAGAGAGACGGACAGAGAAGAGACAGAGGAGAGTGAAGAGGGAGAGAAGAGAAAATGGGGACAGAAACAGAGAAAGAAAGACAGAGAGGAGAGAAACAGAGAAGGAAAGACTATTTCATTACACTTCTGACTTTGGTGGTCCTGGTCATAGTCACTCAGTGTCCTCAGGTTGCTTCCTAGCTACCCAGATCCCCTCCTCCACGCCATCCCCTCCAAAGTGCGCCCTTTCTATCAGTGCTCCACATACCAGACCTTCCACATCCTCCCCCTTCAAAATTTGTCTTTCCATCATCCACTTCCTCCAATAATCATAGCCAACACAGATGGTGCTTTAAGTTTTACAAAGGACTTCACACAGGTAACTGTGTTTGAGCTCTCTAATCATGAACAAGCTTTTCATTTCAAGCCAGAATCTGCCTCTCAATAGCTTAGACATTTGTTTTGCTTGAGTATGCTTACTTTTCACAACAGAGGACTTTCATGTGGGGTGGGGAGAATAGGGAGGCAGTGATAGTGATGCAATTCATCCCCCCCCCAAAAAAAAAGAGAAAGAAAAGATCATGAAAACACATATTTCCTTCTGCATCTACAATCTACCATCTCCCCACCAAACGGCAGGAAGCATGCTTGATCATCAGGTGTTTGTCTTCATAATTGGCTACTGCATTGATCAGACTGGTCCTTAAACCTTCCAAAATCGTTTTCCCTTACAATGCTGCTGTTATTGTTTAACTTCTGCTCCTGATTCTTATGATTTCACTTCACTGCAGTTCACTGAAGTAACCTCAGCTTTCTCTGGATTCATCTCTCTTATTTTTTTTCCTGCAGCACAATAATATTCCTTTACACACTGCATTCAAATACCAGCATTGGTTCAGTCATTCTCCAATTGGTAGGCACCACCTTGTTCCCAGTTCTTTTCTACAACAAGAAAATGTGCTATAAATATTTTTGTGCATATGGGTCCTTTCCCTCCATATTGGATATTTTGGGGGCATATTCCTGTTAGTGGATAGCCCTGGGACAATGAGTATGCACAGCTTAGTGACTTTTTTGGGTATAGTTCAAAGTCTCTTTACAGAATGAAAACCGGACCACTTCCAGCTCTACCAACAGTGAATTAATGTGCTGTCTTCCCATAGCCCTGCCAATGATTGATATTTTTTTTTTTTAGTAGCTTTGCCAAACTGATGGGTGGGAGGCCAACCTCAGAGTCATGTTAATTTTGAGTTTCTTTTATTATTAGTGATTTGGAACATTTTTATACAGTTTTCAATAGCTTGGATTTATTCCCTTGAGAACTGATTATTCCTTTGACCATTCATATGACATTACATATATGCTTACATTCCACAGAGAGTGGAATTTTCTGATCTTTAAAATATGTGCATCTGTAAAAAGTAATAGCCAAATATGAACCTCTGTGGGTGATTGCATGTTGAGTCCTGGACAGCTGCTTCACATGCTCTGCTGGGCACTCCTATGTGGCGTGAATAGAAAGGAATGAATTGAAATGAGTTGAACTAAGCTAGGGAGAAAAGGTTAAAATTGAGCCAGTCTTCAAGGCCAGCTGAAGTCCCACTTCTTCCATAAAAACTTTCCTGAAGAAACAAGAATTTGAATTTCCCCTCTAATAATTCCAAGCAGTGGAACCACAGGTAGGTTGCTTAACTTCTCTCTCAGTGTTTTCATCTGTAAAATGGGTATCGTAATACACGGAGTACACAACGTTGTTGTAATAATCAAATGGGATAATGTATTTAAATCACTTTGCTAAATCTTAAAGTGCTGTAAACTGGGTCTTCCCAAAGTCTCCAGTAGCTTAAAACTGCACTAAGACTTTTGGAATACCTTGAATAAATAACAGGTACTGCTACTATTGTATAGCATTGCAACGTGGTATAGCAGATAGAATATTGGACATAGAATTAAGGAGATGAGGGTTCAAATCTTGCCCATGAAACTTTTTAGCTGTGTGACCTTGCATAAGTCACTTAACCTCTATATATCTTGGGCAACTCCTTAGAATTTTTCTACTAAACCATCTTTGGGTTACCATCTGTGTTGCTGGAGGGAGTTAAAATGCCAGGAGTTCCCTAGACTCACAAAATGATCAGCACTTGAAGCATCACTGTTCCTTAGTTCTTCCAGCCCAAGGCCTTTTCCTCCTTCTCTGAGGTCTCATGAACTCTTGTTTCCATCCCTCCTTTGTCCTTTAAACATAGACTACCTTCTATTATGTAATTGCATCATGTAATTATTATATAGAACTTTATATAATATTATATAACAATATAGACGGTCTTACATAATAATAGCTTAGCTTTTCAGTTATGATGGTATTGTTTGGATAGACAAAGCTCTGGGATGGAGAATCAAAGGATCTAGGTTCTACACCTGGTCATGCTGCTAATTACCTATGTGACCTTGGGCAAATCAATTTCTTTGGACTTCCTTTTACTTGTCTGACCAATAAAGGGTCTGGATTAGACATCCAAAGTTCTTTCCACTTCTAGATCCTTTGAGTCTATGAATTATTTGTCCAGCCAGGAGTGAGATGGAGCCAGCTCAAACTTGTTGGGAGAATTGGTTGTTAAATTCTCAGTGTGAACATTTACACTTTGGACATCTGTCAGTGCTACAAACCAGAGTGTGATTGACTGTTTTGTTAATTTCTCAGACTTATAAAATGTTAATAATGCATATTTAAACTTAAAAGTGTTTTTCGTACATCTCCCTTCCACCAAGAGTCGGTTGTTAAATATTTACAAGCACACCACTATTGGTACTGCATCCATCACAATGCCTTAACACAGAGGAGGGGCTCAGTGAGCATTGGCTAATGAATGACTCTAGGACTTCTGCTTACTTCTCCTTTCTGAGCTTCTTTTTTCTTTCTCACCTTAATGATAAGTATGTATCCTAACACCCAAGATCCAGCTTGTCTCAGGTCTGATTGGAATAAATTTATTCATATTAAGATGTTAGGAACCTAATGTGCTCACCTCCCAAACTTGTTTCAACCAATCAACTAGCATTTACTAAATGTGGACTATGTTCCAGGCACTAGAAAATCCTAGGAAATGGGTATGCAAAGACAAAAATAAAGTGAACTCAGTGGACTTATATTCTCTCCACATATACAATTATAAGTGTATAAAAAGATAATTGAAAAATAAAAAAGTGATTTTGGGCAGAGAAGACATGAACAGTGGGGAGCAAGAGGGAATCAGGAAGGGCTTTATGAAGAAGATAGCTCTTGTGAATTTGGGTAGAAACTAGAGATTCTAGGAGTTGAAAGAAAGGTAGGATTATATTCCAGGCATAGGAAACTGCCAGTGCAAAGGTATGGTGGTAGGATAGAGTGTTATAAACAATTTCCAGATGATAGTACTTAATCCAAAGGAATGAATCCTAGTGCCTATATTTCAGGTATCAGTGATATGTGTGGTGAGACCTCAGCTTCCTCAGATCACATCATCTAGACAACTGCCTACCTGACTCCCAGCTTCCTTTGCTGTTCTCTTCCGGGTTGGCTACCACAGTCCAAGACAACAGAACAATTTAGTACGATCCAGGGCACCATACAAAGCTTCCATTGCTTCTCCATCATCCATCTATTCAATCATTTCCATTCATCAAAAAGCACCGTGCTGAGTTCTGGTGACAAAATAAACAGAGGAGTGATGAATGAATGAATGAAAAACACTTATTACTATATGTCAGCCACTGTGCTAATTGTTGAAGGTACAAACAGAAAATTAAGGCAGTCCCTGTTCTCAAGGAGCTCACATTCAAATAGGGGAAGGTAACAGGTGCAAATCTTTTTTTTTTTCAGGTGCAAAAAAAATTTCAGGTGCAAATCAGAGGGAAGGTCCCACAGTCCTGAGGGAAAGCTTCACAACTGATGGCAATGTATCTTCATTAATGTCATTTCCATTGACAAAACTATATATTGAATCACTTGACAGAGTCAAGGAATCTTTCTTTTCCAATATCTCTATAACAAACGAGCAGACGAGGGTGCAAGGGCTGCAGCATCCACAGAAGCCAATGTTAGGCCGTATTTCCCTAAGGGTGACTCTCCTGGAGGAAGGCTTGGTTGGAGGAAAGAGCTGCATCCTGCAGGTAGAACCAGGAAGTGGTTTGTGGGGCATTGTTTCTCTTGAAACTCTTGGGCTTTCGATCTTGGGCTATTGCCACTAGAGACTGAGGGGAAGTGGTGGCTGAGGACCCATCTGACATATGCTGTCTCCTGTCTCTCCCTGAGGGTGCCTTGTTGGTCTAGTTAGGCTGACTCACCTTCCCAGTCATTGGCAGTCAGTCATCAAATGATATGAGCTGGGAGCTGTTTTAAGAAGACTAATCTGGTAGCAAAAGATAGGAAGATTAAAGGAAGAAGGTAACGAAGGAAATGGGCCCAGCAAGGGAGATGGCCTGGGAGACAGTTGAGGGGTTAAGGGACTGGAGGTCATGGGGTAGATGAAGAGCAGGGCTGGGTAAGGGAAAGCAGAGGGATAGGTGAAAAGTCAATAGATTATGGCTGGACAGGAGAATTTTAAAGTTCTTAAATATGGAGACAGTACATTTATGGGTGATGGCAAGATCTCTGTGTGTGGCTGAGGTGACGTAAGGAGAAGCTCATAGAAAGTTAAGTGGATTGAAGAACAGAGTGGTTATGGTATCTGAGGGAGAATCAGCATGCATGTTGGTATGAGGGGAGGAGTTGGAGAGGAGAGAAAAGTTGTAAGCCAGGTACTGCACTCACCGAAGAAGGAAGGGAAGTGGCATGGAATCTGTAGACAGCAGCTAACAGGATTTCAATTGGGTGGCATATGTAAAAAGTGTGAACCTTGAAGGAAGAGAGGTTACTGAGTGATGGAGGAAACTAGAACTGGCAACGGGGATCAAGGAGTATTCCAACTCCCCTGCTTTAACCAGTGAGGCAGGGGAGTAAGTGAAGATATAGACAGTATTAGAAAGGGGGGCCAAGGAGGCTGTGGCATCATGGGAAAACCATGCTTTATTAAGAGCTAGTAGATGGAAGAAATGGGAGAGGAATAGGTTTAAGATTAAGGAAAGTTTGGGGTGGCTAGGTGGCGCAGTGAATAGACTGCTGGCCCTGGAGTCAGGAGGACCTGCATTCAAATCCGTCCTCAGACACCTAACACAAAAAATAGCCATGTGACCTTGGGCAAGTCACTTAACCCCAACTGCCCCTCCAAAAAGCAAAAAAAAAAAAAAGATTAAGGGAAGTTTGTTGATTATGAAGTAGGCATTCCAGTGAGCATAGCAGAAGGTCTGGGTGTACATCTAATCTAATAATAAGAATAATAATGCCCCTCATCCTACTACAATTTATAGGAAATAATTTTGGATGTATGCTGAAGTATGGGTACCTAGAATACCCAGGAGGGTGTGAGTACCCAGGGGGATGAAACCCCGGGACAAGTGGACTCCTCGTGTTTCAGGGGCTTTGAAAGGAAAGGGTAGATCAGGACTGAAGGAAAAAGTCAAAGCGAGCCTAATGTGAGTATAAAAAGTGATGGACCAGTCACAGGGATGGATGCCCTACTTTATGACAGATTTTTTAAAAATTATAATTCATTAGGATGAAAAAAAATCAAAGTTGAGCGATGATATAGTTGAAGTCTATGAGTTCATGAAAATGATGAAGAGAGAGGATGTAGACTTGTTCACTTAATCTCAAAATAATAAGAATAATACCTCCTCTCTTCCCATTTCCCAGAGGATAAAGGAAATATTTACAGGGGTTCTTAACCTGGGTTCTATGAGCTTGCTTTTAAATATACACAGATATACATATATGTATGCAGGCACATGTATACATGGATATATATGCGTGTGAATGTATATATATATATATATATATATATATAAACTATTTCACCATTATTAATTTCCTTTGTAATCTTAACTCTTTTATTTTATTTACTTTAAAAAACATTATCTTGAGAAAGGGTCCCTAGGATTTACCAGAAAGCCAAAAGAGATCTACAGCACTAAAAGGTTAAGAACCCGTGTTTTAGGGTGGACACCTGGAACAATCTGGCAGTAATTAAAGACAACTAATGGCCAGTCTGGGTAGTACATTGGTACCCTTTGGTTAGGAAAACAACCAGGCTTCAGGTCTTTGGGGTAAATCCTTTATAGACTTATGGAACAGCATAGATGATAACTGCACAGGACAAGAAGGTGTGAAGAGGTCACAATTGACATTGGTTGAGGGTGGATCCACCTTGAGGAAATCTTGGATCCATCAAAGCGTCATGGAGGGAAAAGGAAGTCCTATTTTAGATAGCTGATGGTAAACTTATGGAACTCATTACCCCCAAGAAAGAGTACAGGCTGAAAATACAGATAGCTTCAGGAAGGGTTTAAATAAATTCATGTGTGACAGTTCCCTAACAGGTTATTTAGGGAAGTTAGGGGTGTTTGGGGCCCATCCCTAACCTCCCAGGTTATTCACGTACTGACTGCAGGGAAGGAGCCATAAAGTAGGCTCATGGTGAGAACATATCTCAGATGATTTATTACACCTGGAGTAAGTGAATAATTTCATTCCAGAGTTTGGCTATAATTGAATATCCACTTTAAATATCTATTCTAGCTGATGCACATAATAGTGATTTATGCATTATTTAAGCAATAGTTGCCTCAGATTCTTTTCCGAAGGACGGGAGGCATAAATCCTGACTAAATAAATAAAACATTTTAAGTGTTCAGGGTTTTTCTCTTGGCTTATTTCTCATAGGCAGCCTTTGCTGCCTGTAAGAAGGCTTCCGTCTTGTCATAGGATTTAGGACTGGAAGAAACTTCAAAGATCATCTCATCCAATACCTAATTTTATCAACATGGAAACTGAGGCTAGGAAATGGGAAGTGACTTACTTTGGGCAAGTCTCTGGTTCTAAATCCAGAGTTCTTTCCACGACACCTTACCACTGGAGTCATAGACACCTTCGTGCATCTGACACCTTCTACAACCAAGAAAGGAGGGGAAGAAACAGAAGGCGAAACCTTCAGATTCAGAGTTGGACCCTGTGGCTTCTGGATTCTATCTATCCACTTCCTTCATACTTCTGTGAGCTCCACTGTGCTCCTCAAACCTTGGCTTTCATTCTGTTTCTTCTGTTAGGTTGCCCTTAATCCCTGGTCACATGATAGAATTTCTTTCCCACATTTTGAGATCTTAGCTTTGACACTGTCCTTCATAATCTGCTCTGGGCAACTCTTTTCCTAAGGTGAGAGTGTCATGTGACAAAGCCTGGAGGTTTGGCTATGCTAGTTGGAGGAGAGCCAGTATGGGGAAGGAGTAATACTTAACTTGTTATTCTGGCTGGGACTTTAAGCAGTCTCAGAAATGAGGGACCAGGATACCCAATAATCTTGATGGTGAGCACTGCAGCAGCATACAATTGGTTCTGTCAGGTGTCATAATGGGCATCAGACTTTAGACTTTGATCAGACACATACGTGAGATGTTCTGCCAAAATTGGGATTTAAATGGAGAATCCTGGCCTGAAATTGTCTGACTGGGGGGGATCATGAAAGAATCATCTGTCCCTTATGAGTATCCGAAAGTCTGCGGGCATCATAGGGACTTCTTAATCTGTATGAACTGGTCATTTAAAAATACACCTTATTGATGACTTTTGTCTTTATATCACAGTGTTTTAAACAGAAGCTTTGGTACAATGTTTGTCCTTGGAAGTGAAAGAAGTGGGCTCTTTTTCTGCGTGCATTGATGATTACAAAGATGTCATCAGAGGGTTAACATGAAAGGTAGGTGAAAAAATCAAAGTTGATAAAGAGCTCATGGGCGCTGGCAGAGCTTCAGGAGATCTGTAGGTTTCCCAGTCTGACTCTTGACTTGGACAAACTCTGAAGCCTCCACTTGCTAACAGATTCTGCCAGCCATCCTCGGTCACGAAGCACAAGTTCTCCGCTAGGCACAAAAGGCCAGCCAATGTCCATGACGTAGTAGAACCTGAGCAGAGGGGATAGCAGCTGGATGCCATAGGTGGACGTCCTTTAGACAGCCTGGGTGGAAATGTCAAGGGGAATTTAGACCGGTCCATAGGCATAATAGCTGGCTACGGGTTGAAATGGTCCCTCTCATTCTGTGGCCCACAGAGGGGGGATTTACAGTTATCAGAACCCAAAACCGTTCATACCTAAACTGCTGTCCTTGTTACTAAACAGCAACTCAAAGTAAAAGCATAGTCTTAAGCTTGTTAGGAGAAACCAAACAACTCTTAGGGCACCATCTCAGACTTCAGACAGCGATAGGAGTATTCCAGGCCAGCTGTGTCAGCCCAGAGCATTCTTCCAGGAGAGCAGTATAAGATACAGCTAAAAAGGGCAGCTTTGGATGATATCATGGAGGGTATCAAAGGCCAAGCTATGGATTGTGTTGGGTGATGGGAACCTCTGAAGAATCTGGTGCAGGCGAATGCTGCTCTGAAAGCTCAGTTTTGGGAAGATCAACTTGGGAGCCTTCTGTTGGATGAGCTGGGAGGGGTGATGAGGAGCGGGTAATGGACACAAGGAGACCAATTAGAAGGCTCATACAGAAAGGCATGACGAAATTGAGGCTTGGACTAAGATGGTGGCAGTAGCAACAGAAGTAAAGTAAGAGACGCAAGGAATATTACAAAAGAAGATTTTTGTGGGAGGCGAAAAAGGGAGTGGAAGGAGCCAGAAACGGCTCTAAGATTTCAAGCCTGGGGTGTCTGGGGAAATGATAGTGCCATTGACAGACCATGATAAAGAAACCTGTCCCATTGATTTCAAAGGGTTATTGCAAAGGTCTAATGACATAATAAATGTGGAAACACTCTGAAGAGTTTGAAGGACCTCATAAGTGAAGAACGAGTATCATTAATTATGAGGCCATCAGCTGAACCCTAAATCTTTTTAAACTGATCCACCCTTTTCCTTCATCGTGGCTTCTCTCTGAGAACCTCATAGATGTAATCATTGGCCCGAACCCCAACGGTGACAGAGTACTTTTTTGTGTGGCTGGCCCACTCTAACCATAAAACCAGTCATTCCTTCTGACTGCCTCTCCACCCCTTTTTATTCTTCCTCTTTCTCAAAGGCCAACATTAGCCAAAATGGAGACTCTTAGGATCCAAGCTGGACCCAATCATTCAGTCAGGGGGTCAGGGAATTCTTAGACACCTCTGCAGGCCCCATGCCTATGTCTGTAATTGCTTCATTAAATGACGAAGGGTTGTAACCCAGCCATGAAGCATGATCCTAGGCTACTGAGGCCAATAAAAATAATGGTTGGATTGGATCACCTCCATGTAGTTTTCTTCTTTTGGAAAGGGCTCAGCAGGTATGCAGCATGTGTCTGGCTGGGGAAAAATTAATTCTATTTTCCCACCTCTTTTATTGATTCAAGTGGGTCCCCATGCGGATGAGGCCATATTGGAACATCATGAAGCTTTCCAAGATGAACGTTCTCATCTGCCCTCATCTAGGCCTGGGAACTTCTCTGTATTCATCCACCCTCCTCTTCTTCCCTCTGGGGGAGAGGACCCTCCTTGTCAAAGTTAAGTTAACCCCTGTTTTTGGGCTCTTGACTCCATACCATCACCTCCTATTACACGACCTTACTCCAGTTATCATTCCTTCTCTTTCTTACCCTCTACTGGTGCTGAACATCCTAACGTATACCCTGTGATAAAAAGATTTCCCCTTGAATCTTGCTGTAATCATGTCACTAACTATTAAGGTTGCCCTGACACCCCTCCATCTTTCCCATGAGAGGCATCACAGCTATTCCAGGGGGTTGAGTGGTCCAATGAGCCAAAGTCTTAGCTAAAACAAAAACCCTTCCTTCCTTGATACAACTTCTGAGTATCCTCTAGCCATAAGGAGCTCTGTGGTATCCTTGTTAAATATCCCTTTTCTGCTAAGGGTAAGTAAATCTCCTTTTGCTAGCTGTGGATCTCATTTTGTTTCAATATTGAACCCAGAATCCTATGCAACTCTGAATATAAGGCAAGTTCTCTGACTTGCAGAGAAGGTGCCAAACTACATCGGTAAAGAGAGTTTCCTCATTCAAGAGTTCCCTAAGCCAGTGAGATCACAGGTTCAATTTTTATCCCTTGTGACAAACAACAGTTGTCCAGAGGTTGGAGGAGGACGGGACAAATTGTGGTTCAAAAAAATGAAATAATTATTGTACCATCGGAAATGACAAATGCGAAGGATCCAAAGGGATATGGGAAGACACATGAAATTGTGCAAAATTATGAGAGCAGAATTAAAAGAACAATGTGCCCTCTTATAACCATGTAAACAAACTTAATAAAAACAAATAAATGTACAACACGCAGATAAGGATTTCAGAAGAGGCCAAGAGAACAATTTCTTACTGCTGTGTCAAAATCAATATGCATGTGTTTTACTAATAATTGGTAAATAGTGGATGCTTGTGGCTTCTGCAGTCACTACATCTGCAATAACTTTTGATTTTAAAAATAAACTTAACAAAATCGACAAATATAGAATAAGGGGCAAAATCTTATCCAAGTTCCCCAGCCTTGAATGAGATAGACTGAAAGTATTAAGAAACAAAGAATTACAATTAAAAAATTAGCAAAGAAAACAATGAGCAAAAGGAAACTCTTTCGGGGCTCCACCCAGGTTGTTGCCTTCCTTTTTCTTTCCTTCTTTCTCTACTAAAAGAAAAAACAAAAAACAGACAAAAGGACCCACGTGTGTAGCTTTGGTTCTGTTTCATTTTGTAATACCTTGTAGAGTTCCACAGTTTCTTATATGTTATATACTGAATATAGTGTCAGCATTATAATACATTATGCTAATGTGACAATTTATTCAATGCTTTGGGAGCATAGAGGTTGGCATTTTTTTTTAACTATGGATATTTTTGTACATAACAGTTTTTTTTTCCTTTTATGATAATCTTGGGATAGAGCCCTAAAAACAAACAAAATTATTGGATCAATCAGCCAAGCATTTATTAAACACTATTAGTATGTATGCCTTGGGATCTTTGATATCTGAGCAAACTCTAAGCTCTTCATAGAACCTGCTTCAGTCACTTTCATGACCTCTGGAACAAATCGTTCTCATCTACCCCTTTCCTCCAGGGAAAGTCTTCACATGCTCCTGGTAAAAATCCCCCTAACTCAATCAGGTTTGAGGACTGATGGTTACCCTCAACCTGGTTTAGCCTGTCTGCTGTGATGATTTTGCTGGGGTGTGGCCCCACTGCACATGCTGCAGCTTTTTGGAGCCGCAGGGGAGAGTTGGGTAAAGGTGGACACCACAGGTGGATGAACAGGCCTGCAAAGGGCTCGGCAAGCCCTCACACCGTCACCAAGACGTGCTAGTCCTTCCCAAACACTCCTTACACTTCAGGTGGGATTTGAGCTGAGACTTGGAGGGAGCTAGGAAAGCCAGGCAGCAGAGACAAGGAAAGAATTTCAGGTAAAGGGACAATTAGTTAAAAGGTATAATCAGTTTTGTGACACATTGCCTATTGCAATATTGCTCTCTGAAATTCAGCTCTCCTAAATGTCTACAGGCCCATCAACAATATATTAGAATGGCTGTTTCCCCAGGGTTTGTACAACCTAGACTTATTCTTTTACAACTGTTTTGCCATTATAGTGGATAAAATATATTAAGGTTGCCTTGACTGCAGGTGTCTTTTATTATGACTTTTGACCTTCTTTTCAAGTCATTTGTAACAATTTCATAAATTGTCTTTTCACTTCCTTTAAGCCTTGCTTCATCTGGGAATGTATAGGGTGCGTCAGCCCAATGGTGAAGGGAAGGTCTCAAGAATGAAATTCTTTTAAAATTTTTTTATTCCATAAATTAACCCATTTATTGTTGGACTATGGGCTTACAGATATTTGAGAAGAAGATTTTACTGGTCTTTCAATTCCTTCAGTCTTCTCATGGCAGATTTGACTGTGACGGCAGAGGTGGTATTGTAGGTCCATGCACCACCAGCTACTGTTTTCATACAGGATCCACAATGCCAGATTCCCACAACCCATCTCTTCATTTTGGTCTTGCCACAGAAGGAGCAGGTATACTTAGCATGCTGGCTAATTTCAGTTTTCTTCACCAATTTTTCTGAGGGATGCACCATAATGTGTTCCATATTTACCAACAATTCCAACCCTCTTGGTATGTTTAGCCATGTGGTTGTGGGGCTGAAACTTGGAGAGGAAAGGCAAGAATGAAATTCTTAAGATACATGCACAAAGTTTTCAGCTAGAAGAAAATGGATAGCTGCCTAAAGAAACTAAAGCCCCATTGACCAGATCCCATTTTCAAAAGATGTGTGTTGAAGATGAAAGAATAGGCAAGTGATTAAAGATAGCTGTAGGTGAGTATTATGGTCCTGGAGGAATAGTGTCAGGGATACTAAGCTTCAGAATGATCTGAGGCTGGCAGCAAATGCTAAGGAGGATAAGGACTTCGGCTTTGTTTTTACTTTTGCTCATTTTCCATGGGGGAGGGTGATGAGGACAGATGACGTGTTATTGTGCTTCGGTTTTTTGCTTCCAAGGGTAATGACCTTTTGGATTGGGAAGGGCACACATGCATGTACACATATACACATATACAAATAGAGAGAAGCAATGCACACTGTAACGTATACACACACATGTTGCTGGACGTCTGTTCCACAGCATCTTGGCTCACAACAGTGCTGGTTGTATTGTGGAAGTGTGGGATTTAACTCAAGCTAGGGTCCTGGTCCATAGCAAAGTCCAAAGGCTGGCAAAGGCAAACATGGGGAAAAGCCTTAATGATTTCAACAGGGCTATATCGGTGACCCACAGTTTGGCATTAGCGAAAGGGAAAGAAAAAGCCTCAAAGTCTAAACTCTAGTGAGATGAGACACTTCCCTCAGGGCCCTTTGGCTCTGTGAATATTCCAATTCCTCAACATTCCTTCTTTTTGTTTTTTTTTTAAGACTGGACATAAGCTTTGACCTGCTCAGTTTTCCCTCTGGCCTTGTTGACTTTTCCTTAGACAACCCTTTCATTCCAGGGGCTCATCATATTGGTACCAGACAGTGCAAATGCCCAATGGGCTGATGCCAATTGTAGCTCAGAATACCTGAGCTCAAGTGACCCACCTCAGCCTCCCCAGTAGCAGGGATTATGGGCATGAACCACCATGCACTCTCCCCACCCCCACCCCTTCTTTTTTCTCTCATCATCCTTTGCACTAATCATCAAAGGACCTTAGAGGTCATCTAATCCATTCTCCTCATCTTTCTGATAAGGTACTGAGGCCCAGAGAGGTTAAGTGATTGGTCCAGGATCACATAACCAGTGTCTGAGGAAGGATTTAAACACAGGTCTTCCTGACTCCAAGCCCTATTCTTTATCCAATATTTCGTGCTGCTTCTCTTGTGTCTTGCCTCCTGTACCTTTCTAGATGATGTCATCTCCTTCTGCGTGCTCATACAGAATTCTGGAGGATATAGTTTTCTAAGAAATGTCCAATCATTTTCAGGCGTGGATTCAGTAACACCCCTTATAGAGAGAGAATAAATATGGTTAACAGAGAGCTGAAATTGAAGATGATTTAAGAAATGGCATGAGAGTATCTATCTATCCTATGTTAAGTTCAAACCATCAGGCCACTGTACTACATCATAAGGTACTAGAAAATAAACCCCAACTGGCTGAGTCCCTGTTGGTGATCTTTGAAAAATCATAGAGAATAGAAAAGGACTGTTCCTTTAGTTTCAGGACAGGAGAAGGGCAAATGTCATCTTGATTTTTATAAAAGAGAAGAAGGTAGAGCCTGCAAACTCTAGGTTAGTAAGCTTGATTTCTATTCCTAGCAACATTCTAGAATAAATTATTGGAGGGAGAATTTATGAGCATTTAGAAAGGGAAATAATGATTACAAGTCAGTATTGTTCAGACAAAACTCATTTCTCTCTTGGGCAGTGTAAATATCACTAGTCTGGTTGCATAAGAGAATATTGTCAATATACTATACTCAGATTTCAGCAAAGTGATTGATGAAGATTCTTATGTTTTTCCTGTTTACAAATGGGAGAGATTTGGAGTAAGTGATCAATAATACAGTTGAGTGGCCTGTGGAGCTGCCCAAATGGCCAGTCACTATTGGGTCTATGACAACTTGGAGGAAGGTCTTTAGTGGAATGTTCCATTGCTCTGTCTTTCTACTATAACTTTATAACTATCCCTGTGATAGTTAATGTTCTAATCAACTATTTGAAATTATAGCTTTGTTAGATTTTCAGAGGGAGTCATTCTGCAAAACAAAAGGCTACCCTTTGATTTTATTGCATGAATCTAGATGGTCGTATCTTGGGTTTACTTAAAATGGAGTCTACCTGTAGTATTAAAAACATTATTTGACTTTGGGGCTAAGGAAGTACCACAAACCAAGCAGCTGAAAGAAAGAACAATAATTCCCTGAGGCATTAAACTGCCCCAGTACTGCATGTTCCTTCCCAGAAGACTAACAAGAAGATCACATGTGCATTCAGCTGGCTTGTTCCCCCACAGGGTAAGGAATCAGGCATAGGAATCACCTCAGGGATCCTGAAATCTAAATCACAGCTTCAGTGGGACTCCTGCCTATTGGACTAGCAAGCCTCATAACGTTACAACCTTGGGGGTTGGGCTATCACTTGGTCTCACCCTGCTTCCTCAAGCACCAACTAGCTGTGTGACCTCGGGGACATTATTAACCTCTCTGGGCCTTGTTTCCTCATCTGTCCAATGTAAAGGAAAGCATCCCACCCTGGGAGTCTGAACAGCTGAATTTAAATCCCAGCTCAGTGACTTGTGAGCTGTATAACAAGTCTCTTAGCCCTTCTGAGCCTTCGCTTCCACACTGGCAAACAGAAATAATTATACTTATAGTATTTACTTCACAGGATTATATGTAAGAAAATACCTGGTAAAGCTTAAAAGTGATCAAGGAATGAATTATTGCTATTATTCCCCGGCTTCCTTTTGTTGTGGGGGTGGAGTGGAGGAGGAGTGACAATGACCTGTGATGTCATTGGCATTAAGAATTCTTGGCATGGATGTTCCCTCCATGGACATATGTCAGCAATTCTTCTGCAAGAAGGTAATTTCGTTCAACTCCCTCATTTTGTATATGGGAAAACTTTTCTTTCTTAGAAAGTTTCCTCTAGGAGCACTGAAAAGTCCAGTGACTTGCCCATGATCCCAAAGCCAATATGAGCCATATGAATACTTGAGCCCAGATTTTCCAGCTTCAAGGCTAGAGCTCCATGCACTACAATTTGCTGTTTTTCTGTCTCGTTCTCTCTCTCTCTCCCTTCCTTAATTTATCATTTATTCACTCATCTATCAATTTTGATATTTTTTGTTTTTTCCCTTGCTTAATTGGCCAAAGCAGAACTATAGTGTGTATGTGTGTGTGTGTGTGTGTTTGTGTATAATTAGTTGCATTTTCTTGAATAGCTATTTCCTATTCTTACTTTAGCTGAGTGGAACATTTAATATTTCTGCCCTTTAAAGAAAACTCAACTAGTTTTTTGTGGTCTTAGACGATTTTCCTGAGGATCAGTGTTCCTTGATCAGAAATTCCCAATTTCTGCTCTCACCTCCTAGCCTCCCTCACTGCACACTGTGCCTGTGAAATCCTGGCTTGTTCTGACTCTGACTGAATTTGTTCTGACACCAGGTTGCTCCCAAACAGGTGTGAAACTGGACTAGACAACCTCCAGTGGGTAAGAGGGCAGAGTCAACTTTATTCCTTCTCCTCCTCCTTTTCCTCCCTCGCTCCATTATAACTTTCAGCTGCTTGTTAATCATATTATAGCCCCTGGGCTCTCCCCCACTGACTTATGACTCTAAGAAGCTCCGGTCTTTTCTTCTTCCTCTCTCAATGGCAATGAATATTGATGAACAAATGGAGGTCTGCATTTACAAACTCAACACCTCATCTCTGCTTCTGTTTGCTTCATGATAAGTTTCACAAGACAGAACTGATTCCAGAGCTGGTTAGCTCCAGAATGCTTACCGTGGCTGTCAAGATATAACTTTAGTTTAATTTCTTCTTAAGTCTGCCATCTTGAAAGAAAATGGTGGCTAATAAGTTTCCAAACTGGAGTCTTTCCTGTAATTTTGGACATATGTATTTCAATCAAATTTATTCTATAGCTAGAAATTACAGAGAAATTGAGTCATAAGATCTTGACTCTAAAGGCAGATGGGACTTCTGAGGTCAGCGAGTTCAGCTCTCTCATTTGATATATGGGAATACTGAAGTCCAGAGAGGTCCCACAGATAGTAGACATTAGAGTTGGGATTTGAACCCAGAATCTCTGCATCTAGAGGCTGGCTTGTTTTCATTCTACCACACTGTCTTCCCATTTCAATTCAGCAAATATTTAAGTACCTACTAGGTATGTACAAGGACCTATTCTGGGTGCTAGAGATGCAAAGACAGAAACAAAACAGTCCCTACTGTCAAGGAGTCTACATTAAGGGTTCCCAGACACACCATATGTATGGTCTCCAGTGCATACCTTCTGGTGTAGTACGGACTTCAAATATTCTGTCCCATCCATAAATCTGAAAGAAAAAAAGCCTTCATCAGAGCATCCTGTTTTGGTTCTGAAAACAGGAATTGTTTTATGCTTGGGGGTCTTTTTCTTTTTTTTTTTTATGAGCAATCGGGGTTAAGTAACTTGCTCAAGTTATTGACATAACAGCCAGTTATTTCTGGGTGTGGTGCTAAGTGTTGGAGCCCGGATTTGATCCCCAGGTCATCCGGACACTGGGGCCAGTGCTCTTACTCGCTGAGCCACCTGGCCGCCCCTTAGGGGTCTTTTTCTATTTTTGCCCAATAAAAATATTATACATTTAGCCTCCTTGGAAAGTTTTCCTCCTGATCTTCTTCATGACATGGAGGCTGTCAATGGTTATACCAATGGACCATCACTCTGGCAGACTCTACGAAGCTAGAAAAATGATTGGGAAAATCAGTAAAGTATAGTAGAAAGATTCCTGGCCTTTGAATCAGAGGACCTGGGTTCAAATGCTACTTCTACCATTTATGATCTATGTGACCTTGGGCAGTTCACTTCATTTCCCTGAATCTCAGTTTTGTCATCTTTGAAATGAAGAGATTGGGCTAGATAGTCCCTAAAGTTACTTCTAACTTGGCATCTATGATTCTATGATCCCATGATGTATATATGGATCTAGTGACAGATTATATGTCTGTCATCTGAGGACCAGTCTGAGAGACTCACCAGGTCAGCTTTTACAAGGAGATGAATTTTTCAGTCACGGCTGCTCAAAGACTATCTATTAAGTTATAGAGGGGTTGCTGTCTGTGTGAGAGGAGGCAATGTCCATGCTAGGGAAATCACAGGTTGAAATATTGAAGAAACTTAGTTATTTAGTGATGAGCAGTTTACAAAACACTCCAAAAATCATGATCTTATTTGATCTTTCACCCTGAGAAACAATTAGGATAGGTATTATTATTATTATTATCTCTGTTTTACAGTTAAGGAAACTGAAAGGTCAGAGAGGTAAAAGTGATTTGGCTTGGGTTACCCAGTAAATGGAAGAAGCAGGGGAAGAATGCATCCCCTCCACCTCAGTGGACTTTCCACCACAGCATGATACTGATGCTTTGTTTCTCAACAAGGATAGATCCTACAGTCTCCTCTTCTTTGGTCAGACTTTATCAGTCCAGATCTTATAAAACCTCTTTAGTGTCTTTGCCAAAATGGGGGAAAGGGGGCTAACTGACCTCAGAGAGGAGAACATTGAAGGGAACCCTTATAATCTCCTGGGCATTATAAGAAGTTGTATAAAGGCTGACTTGAAGGATGGGGCTTTATAGTTCAGCAAGAAGGATTTAAGTCAGAGGATTTCCTGGATTGGGACTTTCTAGGGATGAGCTCCCTACCTAAGCTCTGAAAACTTGGAATCTGTCCTCAAGGGAAGTTGCTGAAACTTTCCTATGTGTTTTTAGTGAGGATAGACATCTGTTTGTCTACCTTCAGGGACCTTGACCGAGTCCCATCTGGAAATAGAGATGTCTACTGGATCAGCTATTGAAAATAAGCAAGTCTATTTGCTGAAAGCCTAAATGAAATCAAGCAGTGATTCAAGAGATTTAGGCAGTATTTACCGTAAGGTAATGATTACTATTCCTGTAGCCCCCTCAAACATAGGACTCCTGGTAGTTGGTGCAAGGGGAGAGTGGGGGGAAAGGTGAAGATATTTCAGGAATTCATATAGCAGAAGGGAAATCCCAGTATAAAGTTTAGTTTGGGAACCTGAAATTCAAATTTGTACACTGCAAGAATCTCCCCATACCACTACTATACAGTAGTGAATAGCTTGGTTACAGAAAGGGGCAGGAAAAAATAAAAAGAAAATTTGTGTAAAACTGAGAAAAATCACATCTCTGTGAAGAAACACCACCTGTTGTGTGGAAGAGAGATAAAGAAAAAATTAAAGTGAAGGAGAGAGAGAGAGAGAGAGAGAGAGAGAGAGAGAGCGCACTAAGCCTTAGAGGAATAAAGAGGTAGGACCTTTCATTAGGTATCCAGGAGTTTTGAATATATGCAGTAGCAAATCAAATTCTGATGGCTGCAAGAGACAAGAAGAAGACTGATTTCAAATGTCCGATCAGGATTTTACCAGTTTGAGCATACATCTCAAGGTATTTCTCGAGCACTTGCTACTTTTTCATATCTGATGGAGGATGTACTTGTTGACAAGAACTACCTGGACATGTTGGTGTATCTGGATGATATCATCATTTTTGAAAAAACATTGGAACACGAGGAAAGTGTTACACAGGTTAGAGGAAGCTGGTTGGAAGCTTATCAATTGACCATTGCCAGTTTTGTAAAACTTCCATTGAACAAATGGGTCATGGTGTATCTTGGCAAGGAGTAAATATTGATGTGGAGAAGATAGAAGCAGCCCTCAGCTGGAACCCAACCAAGTCAGGATCAGTTCACCTCTGAAAGCAGAGCTCGCTTACTGTCCAGCATCTATGAGTATTGTGACCCAAGGCGATCCACATCCAGTGTTAAGTGTCTACCTCCCATCAGGAAGTATGGAAGACCCTTTAGACTGGTGATTCCCAAACTTATTTGGCCTACCTCTCCCTTTAAAAAATCACTCAGCACCCCACTGAATATCAACTTTCTTTAGCCCTTTAATTTATTTTTGAAATTTCCATAATTTCAAAAAAATATTTTTTTAAAGTGATGCATCTTAAATTTAATAATTTATTACAAATTTGTGGGCTTTTTCCTGAATTGAAATTTCAGTGACACAATATTGCATCATGTAATATTTATATCTGTAAACAAGTCATTACACTCACATATTCCTGTTGGTGCATACTGGACTTCCTGACAATGTGGGACATGCTCACCTGTTAACACCTACTTGTTAAGACCTGTCAGCTGACTTGACCACTGATCTGTTATAACTTGCATTTTGTGTATTTATTTGGAAAATAATGTAATCACTATGACTTTAACTCTGTTATACAACAGATGAAACGTGCACCAACAATTTTTCAAAAATTTCTTCTCTTCTTTCCTTATGCTTCCACAGCCCCCTCACTTTTATTCAATGCCCACCTACCCCAATTGCACTTGAGGCTACTACCACCCCCTTGGATTGTTCCAGTGCCTCTCAGGGGGCTGCATTGCCCACTTTGGGAACCCAGTTTAGACAAACCTTATATAGGCTCTGAGTTCTGATTGCTGGTGACATTAACTCAACTTCCATAACTTCTTAAATTGTGAATGTTTACTTGCCTGGACTGCTGAAAACATTTTGTTCTTGCTCATTCTTATCTAACTTCTTGGCTTCCAGACTCTTTGCTTGCTTCTGTTTAGAAACGACAATGATTCCCTGCGCCTGGTGGCCAAACTTGTATCAACCTTTAGACAGTAATGGAGCTTGAACCCTCATAGCGTGGATGTGGGATTCTGGTCCCCTGCTGGGTTTTCTCTTGGCTTTCAGCTTTCTCCCCTCAAAGGCCCTGTCCTATTGTTGCCTCTGACCAAGTATGATATCCCTTTACTGAGTACATATGTGGGGTGTGGCTAGAGCGCTGGATTAGGTCAGGAAGACCTAAGTTCAAATCTTACCTCCAATGCTCACCTAGCTAGGTGAACCCGAGAAAGTAATTTAACCCCTCTTCATCTAATTTTCTTTATATATAAATGGGGAAAATAATAGTACCTACCACAAAGGGATATTGTGAGTATTAAATGATTTAATATATGTAAAATGCTTTGCTATATAAATACCAACTTTTATTACCTAAAACTGAGGGAACACCTACCAGGAGACTACCTGAAAACAAGCTATTTAATTATCCCTCTTTTATATGTAAGGACTGAACAAAATTGTGAAGCTGTTGAAATTTGATTTTGTTGTCTGCACTTAGCCTTTGTATGTTTCCCACCTCCTTTTAATCTTTAATATTTTATTTCTCCCAATTACATGTAAAAACAATTTTAACATTCATTTTTTCAAATTTTGAGTTCCAAATTCTCTCCAGTCCTCCCTCCCTGTAGTGCCAACATGATATTAACAGTACCGATGGCAGCAATGAATATGCTGGCATAATTCTGAATAGTAAAATATAACAGACTCTTCATATAGAAGACAGAAGCAAAAATTTATTCACACACCAGAAAGCCAAATCCCAAACCATAAAGTCAAATCCATCATAGAAACAAAGAAATTACTATACCATAACACACAGAGCAGCACCATACCTTTAGCCTTCCCACAAACAAACACAAGACTAGCTGTCTCCTTGCCTGTGTCCTCTCTCTCCCACCATGCTAACTTCTCTGAGTGGCAGCTTCCTCTTGGATCTGCTCCACCCATTCAGCAAAGTCCTCCCACCACAGATTCCATGTGATTACATGTAGCCTATTAGGGGGCAGGGAAGATAGATCTTCAAAGCAGGAAAGATCTTCAGCTTCCCTTAAACCTATTAAAGGGCAGGGCAGATCTTCAAATTGACATTACCATTACACTCCCCTTCCCTCCCATTAAGAAGGCAAACAACTTGACATAATTTATACATGTGTAGTCATGTAAAACATATTTCTATGTAAGTCATGCTGTAAAAGATAAAATAGAAAATGCTCCCCACTTCACCCCCCAAATAAAGAAAATTTTTAAAAAGTATTTTCCATCTGCGTTCAGGCTTTACCAGTTCTTTCTCTGGAGATGGACAGTCCTTTGTAAGTCCTTCAGAATTGTCTTGGATCATTGTATTGCTGAGAATAGCTAGGTTATTCACAGTAGATCATCACATAGTGTTGCTGTTATTATGTACAGTGTTGTCCTGGTTCTGCTGTTCATTTTGCATCAGTTCACATAAGTCTTCCCAGGTTTTTCTGAGAGCATCTTGGTTGTCATTTTTTACAGCACAATAGTATTCCATCACAATCACATACAACAACTGGTTCAGTCATTTCTCAATTGATGGATATCCTCTCAATTTCCTCAATAGGCATTTATGAAGCATCTAATATGTGCCAGGCACTGGGAACACAGAATCAAAAGTGAAAGATTCTGTCTTCAAGGGCCTTACATTCTATTAAGCCATCCTGCTGCTGTATCTCTTTAGGTGTGGGAAAAATAACTTTTAAAATTTATTCACATTAAATTATCAGGAATTTGATATTATTCTACTCTCAGAAATATTCACATTTTGAAAGAAGACTTGGTAGCACAGCAAGTAAGAGCACCGGCTCCAGTGTTGAGAAGACCTGGAGATCGAATCCCGGGCTCAGACGCTTAGCACCCACCCGGAAACACCTGGCCGTGTAACCTTGAGCAAGTTACTTAACCCCAATTGCTTAAAAAAAAAAGAAAGAAGACTACAGGGAGATGAGAATGGGTACTCTTCTCTTCTCCCTCTATGCTATCTTACTTGATTTTTAGCTCCCATGGATTTAATTATCATCTCTAAGCAGATTATTCCTTGATCTGAGTATATATTCAACTCCAGTTTCTATCCTGAGCTATAGTCCCAAATCACAAACAGCTTCTGGACATCTCAGACTAGCCATCCATAGGCATCTCAAACTTGACATGTCCAAAAGAGAACTCAATATCCTTTTCCCAGAACCCTCCCATCTTCCCAAATTCTCTATTACTGCCAGGAGAACCACCATCCTCCCAGTCACTCAGCCTCAGTTTGACCCCTCAACCCACATATCCAACCTATGACCAAGACCTCTTATTTTTCCCTTCACATCTCTCATGTCTCCTTTTCTCCTTTGACATTACTACCAGTCTGTATAGACCCTCATAACTTCATGCCTAGACGAGCAATAGCTTTTTGGCCAGTCTCTCTCTCTCAAGTCTCCCCCTTTACTTTAATCTGTTCTTCATTCAGCTACCAAAGGTATTTTTACAGTGCAGATTTGACATATCTTCCTCCCTCCCCTGCCCCCAAATCAATAAACTCCAGTAGCTTCCTATTCTTTTTAGGATCAAATATAAAATCCTCTTTCTGGCATTATAAGGGCTTCATAACCTGGTCCCTTTGTACATTTTTATTCTTGTATTGTACTCTGTGTACTCTACATGACTAGGCTAAGCTTGAGGTTCCTCACACGCAACATGTCTGACCCTTTAGCATTACACTGACTGTCCTCCATGATTGGGATGCTTTCACTCCTTATTCCTGGCCTCCCTGGCCTTCTTCAAGATTCAGTCCATCCTTTTTCTTCCAGAAACCTTTCCCAATGAGCAGAACCAAGAGAACATTGTACATAGTAACAGCAATATTGTTTTAACAATGGCTTTGAGTGAATTACTTGTTTTGACTATTATGTCCAACACCCAAATTAACTATAAAGGACATAAGGAGCAAGAAGCTATTTGCATCCATAGGAAGAACTGATAAATGAAATATTGGAAATGGACATAGAATAATTTTACATATATATGCCCATTTGCATCTAACAACAGTGGCCATTTCTAGGGTGGGGGGAAGAAAGAAAAAAAGGGAAATTTACATGATAACTTTGCTGTATATTTAAAAAGAATAGTAAGTTCTACATAGTAGATTTGCGGTTTCATGTGCAACCATAATTTTTTATTATACTATGTCATGGAAATGCTTATTTTATTCCACAAATTAAAAATAAAATAAAAAAAGAAGTCTTTCCCATTCCCCTCCACTGCCAACACCTATCTTCTGAGATGATCTCCCATTTGCACTGTATACATCCAGTATGTACATAGTTATTTGCATGTTGTCTTTGTCATTATCTTCTTGAGAGGAAAACTGAATTTATGATTTTCTTTTTGTCTCAGGTGCTTAACACGGTGCCTGGCATACAATAAGCCTTAATGCCTGTTAACTCACTGACTGCTTAACTTAAAAAAATGAATTACAAATGGTGGAATTTCAAGCTGTGATAGAAATATTTTAGGGGAATGACTTTTCCAGGGCTCCTCAAATCACAAGTGTAAGGTCAGTCTTGATCTCGGCCTTTAAGCTATTTACAGGCTAAAATGTTTAGCTGGAAGTTTTGGTTTTACTCAGGTTACAAACACTGCCTCTTCTTTCTGTTCCTTCTTCTGAACCTCCATTCCCTCTCCAATTGCTCATATTTTTTCCAGGAACAGGGCGGCCGGCAATCAAAGGGATCCCTCTGTGGCCTGACCACCTGTTTCTCTGCCAGAGAAAAATGAAGTGGAAAAGAACCGTGGGTCGAATTCCCTAGAGAGGGTGTTTTCCCAAACCTGAGTTCTTGACAATCATGTTAGTTTCGCTTAACGAGGATCGTATGCTGGCCCATGGCTCCCGGGAGGGAGGCTTCACCTGGAATCTGGAATTCTGGTTTTCATTCCAAGTTTTCAGAGCAACTGTGATCTTAATCCAATGACCACTTGCTGCTCAGGCTCCATTGAGTAGGACTGAACTGCAGCCATCCTGAGAGGGCTTGAGCTCTCAGACCAGGCATTCCTGGAGGGGCTCTCCTTCCACATACAGGTAGCAGCTATGCATCCACATGGTGGGACTCTAGTGAGGATCAAGGTGTGCCCAAGTCCACAAAAATATCTCTATCCAGTGGCTTGTCATAGGGTTTGAAATGCTTATCTTTGTCAATGTTCTCAAATATGTAAAGCCAAGGGATGTGTTGGTAAATGTTTAATAACTGGATCTCTGGAAAATGTACATAAAATATACTTTTAAGTTTAATCTGCATTTCCTTAATCACTTTCTTAAGTCTAGACAATCAACAAAGAAATGAATCAAGTCCTAATTGGAGTCTGTATTTCCAAGGTGTAAATGCTCACACTGAAAATTTAACAATCAGCTCTTTATAGAAAGTTAGATCTTGACACAGTATACTCTCTGCAAGCACTGTGTCCACAAAACAGCCTCCCAAAATCTATGGGGCAAAGGAGCCTTTAGATTTAAGATATTAAGAGTCATTAACACCATTTTAAAATGTGGGCAATGTGGGAATTTGTTTCTTTTTTCAGCAGGGGAGAGGTAGGAGAGAGAAAAAAATAAATGCTTGTTATTGGAAAAAAATTTTTTTTAAGTCATTAGCATCCAAGCATCAATTAGTTTGTCAGGTTATCAGAGGATATTCCTGAAGGAGTGAACACAGAACAGTTAAGTGTGGAGGGGCATGGGAAGAACAATGGCTAAAGAAGGGGCATCAGGAGGGCATTGGGCATCTTAGGAGAACTGAGGAAGATGGCAGAGGAGGTATGGAAGACAGGTTTTGCCAGAAGGCAATATGATGTCAAGGAAAGTTAATTGGCTCTAGACTCAGGAACTCGGTTCAATTATCAACTGTACTATTTAGTACCTGAGCAACAGACCTGAACATACACACACATTATACATATACTATAATATACTTTATATATTTATATATATTTAGTATATATAATATAAAATATATTTATACATAATTTACTATATATAATATACACACACTACATATATGCCATGTACAGTGTATATACATAGTATGTATGTAGTATATCTCTATAGTGTATTTATACACACATATATACATATTTGGTGTTTAATCTTTTTCAGTCATGTCCAACTCTTTGTGATGCCATCTTCGGTTTTCTTGGCAAAGATTGGTTTGCCATTTCCTTCTCCAGAGTATTTTACAGAGGAAGAAACTGAGGCAAACAGAGTCAAGCAACTTGCCCAGGGTCAAACAATGAGTAAATTTCTGAGGCCACATTTAACTCAGGTTTTCCTGACTACTGGCCTGGTCCTCTATCCACTTTGCCACCTAGCTGCCCACATATACATAAACCTGTATTCTTATACATACACACATAAACACAAACATGTACATATGTGTGTATATATATAAAGATACATGCATGCAAATATGCACACATATGTATATAACACACTTTAAAGTTTATATTAGTATTATTAAAATTTTCTCTATCACTTTCTTAAGTCCAGACCAGGGGTGGGAACCTGCAGCCTTGAGACCACATGCAGCCCTATAGGTCCACAAGTGCGGCCCTTTGAATCTGTGGGTTCAAGGCCACATTTGAGGACTTAGAGGGCCACATGTGGCCTCGAGGCTGAAGGTTCCCCACTCCTGGACACTAGATAACTAACCAAACAATAAATCAAACTGAGCCCTGGGTTGCAGATTTCCTAGGTGTAAATGTTCATAGTAAAAATTTAACAGTTGGCTGACTCCCCTCCTCCACCCTGTCAGACTAGCTCACATCTGAGGTCATCTCCCACCCTAAACCTTTGATACTAAGGCTTCGGTTTTTGCCAAGGGCCAGCCCTCTTCCTATCTTATGGCTATTTGATTTAATAAACTTCCCACAGTCTGTTGTCCCCATCCAAAAAGTAATTGTATTTTGGGTATGTATTTATTTCTTGCATTAAATTAAAACTTTGTGGCCTGTACATTTTGCGGTGCCTCTGGAAATCCTGGATTCTAAGTTACTGTCGCAGCAGTCCCCCTCCATTGACTGCCTCAGCACATCCCATGGAGTCCTTCATTCATGTGTCCAGTGCCTAGTGTGGAAGGAGGCCTGCTGCCAGGAGCTGGAGGAGATAGGGAGGAAGTCGTGGTCCCTGCTCCCAAGCGTTGTGAAAAGAAAGGGCATCTGCGGCGGCTGGGTGGTGCAGTGTAGAGCACTAGCCCTGGAATCAGGACGACCTGAGTTCAAATGTGGGTTCAGATACTTAACACTTATTAGCCATGTGACTTTGGGCAAGTCACTTAACCCCAATTGCCCTCCCCCAAAAAAGAAAAAAAAAGGACACTTGATTTCTAATTAGACGACCTTTGTTTTGAGTCTTGGTTCTGCCACTTCTGTGTGAACTTGGGCAGATGGTTTCTTAATCTCTTTGGGATACCCAGCTCCTTCATCTGTAAAATGATGATGTTGGACTAGATGATCTCTAAGGTCCTTGCCATTTCTGTATCCAATATATCCTCCTATGTATATGAGTATATTAGTTTTGGGTGGGGAGAATGATCTTAATTTCATAAATCTAAGGAGTTCTCAATGAAGAACGTCTACCACCGTCTGTTATAAACATCTTCTGTCAATTAGAGTCTTAATTGATTTAGCCGAGTTAGCCAGGGCCATAGAGCCAGTGTGTGTCAGAAGCAGGGCTTCATCCCAGGTCTTTCCCGAGACCACTAAATCATCATGCTATTTGTTGTTGTTTGGTCATTTTAGTCACGTTCGACTCTGTGTGACCCCATTTGGGGTTTTCTTGGCAGAGACACTGGAATGGTTTGCTATTTCCTCCTTCTGGTCATTTTACAGATGAGGAAACTGAGGCAAATAGAGTTAAGTGACTTGCCTAGGGTCACACAGTTAATACATACCTGAGGTTGGATTTGAATTCCTGAAGATGAGTCTTCCTGATTCCAAACTCCCTGTTCTATCTATTGTACCATCTAGCAACCCTCATTATGCCATACTACTTGACAAGTAAACTATAGCTATATAATAATTTTAATACAAAATAAGATGTGACAGAGGTGTAAAGTGCCTTGTGAGTTCTAAGGAAAAATAATTTCCTACCAGCGGAGGGTGAGGAGATTCTTAAAGGAGTTTTTGTTTGAGCTACGTCTGGAACGATGGCTAAGATATCAACAAGCAGAAAGATGAGTTGCAGGCACAGGGAAAAGTGTGAGCTAAGCTGGCACAGAACTTGGAAAGTATAGGACACATCCAAAAGACCAAGTAGTCCATTTTAACTTGAGCAAAGGGAGCACCAAGGCAGTAGTGACAGATAAACCTAGGAAAGTAAGGAAGCGTCAGATTGTGGAAAACCACGAATGACAGGTTAAGGAGCCTGGGCTTTACATATGATGGGGAACCACTGGAACCAGTACCATCCTATATGACTATTCTTTTTTTAATTTATTTTTAGTTTTCAACATTCATTTCCACAAGGTTTTAAGTTACAAAATTTCTCCCTGTCTTTCCCCTACACCACACCCCGAGATAGCAAGCCTACTGAGTACCCCTTCCACCATCTGCTCTCTCTTATATCTTCCCCCATCATTCCCCCCCCCAACTTTCTTATAGGACAAGATGGATTTCTATACCCCAATGTCTATATATCTTATTTCCCAGTAGCATGTAAAAAAGCAATTCTTTTTTTTTAACATTTGTTTTTAAAACTGATTTCCAGATCCTTTCCCTTTTTCCCTCCTCACCCGCCCCCACTGGGAAGATAAGCAATTGAATAGAGGTTGTATATGTGTAGTTACCCAAATAATTTCCATAGTAGCTATATTGTGAAAGAAATAACTATTTCCCTCCGTTCTATCCCGCCCCCCACTTTTTCTATTTTCCACTTCAACCCTGTTCCTTTTCAAAAGTGTTTGCTTCTAACTACCCTCTCCCCAATCTGCCCTCCCTTCTATCATCCTCCCTCTTATCCCCTACCCCTCTATTTTCCTGTAGTGTAAGATACCCAAATGAGTGTGTATATTATTCCCTCCTTAAGCCAAATTCAATGAGAGTAAAGTTGACCCATTTCCTTTCAACTTCCTGCTCTTCCCCTTCATTATAACAATTTTCTCTTGACTCTTTTATATGAGATAATTTACTCTATTCTATCCCTCCTTTTCTCCTTCTCTCATTATATTTCTCTCTCACCTCTTAATTTCATTTTTTAGATATCATCCCTTCCTATTCTACTGATCCTGTGCCCTCTGTCTATGTATACCTGTACACATATATACACACACTCACAAACGAATTTATACACACATACACCCTCCTATACATACATATATATTCCCTTCAATTATCCTCATACTGAGAAAAGTCTCATGAATTACAATTATTGCTTTTCCATGTAGGAATGTAAGTAGTTCAACTTTAATAAATTCCTTATGATTTCTTTTTCCTATTTACCTTCTCATGAGTCTCTTGCTTCTTGTATTTGAAAGTCAAATTTTCTGTTCAGCTCTGGTTTTTTCATCAAGAATGCTTGAAAGTCCTCTATTTCATTGAATGACCATTTTATCCCCTGTAGCATTATACTCAATTTTGCTGGGTAGGTGATTCTTGGTTTTAATCCTAGCTCCTTTGACCTCTGGAATATCATATTCAAGCCCTTCAATCCCATAGTGTAGAAGCTGCTAGATCTTGTGTTATCCTGATTGTGTTTCCACAATACTCAAATTGTTTCTTCCTGGCAGCTTGTAATATTTTCTACTTGACCTGGGAACTCTGGAATTTGGCTATGATATTCCTAGGAGTTTTCTTTTGGGGATCTTTTTCAAGAGGTGATTGGTGAATTCTTTTAATTTCTATTTTACCCTTTGGTTCTAGAATATCAGGGCAATTTTCCTTGAGAATTTCTTGCAAGATGGTGTCTAGGCTATTTTTTTGATCATGGTTTTCCGGTAGTCCAATAATTTTTAAATTATCTCTCCTCCTGGATCTATTTTCTAGGTCAGTGGTTTTTCCAATGAGATATTTCACATTTCTATTTTTTTCATTTGTTTGGATCTCGATTTCTCATAAAGTCATTAGCTTCCATTTGCTCTAATCTAATTTTGAAGGAGTTATTCTCTTCAGTGAGATTTTGAAATTCCTTTTCCATCTGGGCAATTTGACTTTTAAAGTAATTCTTCTCCCCATTGGCTTTTTGGGCCTCTTTTGTCATTTGAGTTAGTCTGTTTTTAAGGTGTTATTTTCTTTAGAATAGTTTTGGGTCTCCTTTAACAGGCTGTTGACTTACTTTTCATGATTTTCTTGCATCATTCTCATTTCTCTTTTCAATTTTTCCTCCATTTCTCTTACTTGATTTTCAAAATCCTTCTTGAGCTCCTCCATGGCCTGTAATCAACTCATATTTTTCTTGAAAGCTTTTGATGTAAGAGTTTTGACTTAATTGACTTCTTCTGTTTCCATGGTTTGATACTTTTTGTCCCCAAAAAGGATTCTATGGTTTGATTTTGCTTCCTCTGCTTGCTCATCTTGCCAGCCAAATTACTTGACTTTTGAGCTCTTTGCCATGATAGAACTCTGCTTCCAGAATGGAGAGAGCTGTGTCCCAAATCCCTGGGGTTTTTGCAAATGAGGTCTGAGGAGGGCGCCTTCTCTACAGACACCCCAAGCTCTGGCACATGCCACACACCCCAGGACCACCACCCAAGACTGCAATCCAGATCCAAGCAGGGGAAAGCAAGAGCAATTACCCTCTGAATGGTCGCTTGGTCCCCCTACAATCTGCAGGCCAGGAGCTCTGGAGGCAGCCAAGGGGCAGCAGCTACAGCTGCTATGCCTCCTCCACCTCTCACTCCAGGGGCAGGAGCTGGACTGCACTCTTCCATCACTCAGTTCCAAAAGAGATCCTAACTGACCTTTTACTGTCTCATTTATGGGTTGGGAAGTCTGAAAACCGCCACAGCTGCTGGGGATTCACTCTCCTGAAGTCTGCTCTGGCTGGTCTGGGTTGCAGGTCAGGGCCACCTGGCACTCTGTGTGGTTCACATGGGACTGTGCTCAGCTCCCAGCTCAGCTCCCATCGATAGACCCATCCTGCCAGGCTGGCTTCAGCCGGAGATTTGTTTCTCTCTATCACTTTGTGGGTTCTGTAGCTCTAAAATTTGTTTAGAGTCATATTTTGCAGGTATTGGAGGTAGTTGGAGCTGGAGCCAAGAGGAGTTCCTGTTTTTACTCTGCCATCTTGGCTCTGCCCCCATATGATTATTCTAACAAAGTTGGAGTTGGGGTGGGGAAGTGAACAATAGTCGACTGCTATCCATAGAAACTCAGGTGGGGAGGGAAGCAATTGAAACAATAAAGATATTTTTCAGTATCTTTCTGTGCTCAGAAATATATCAGCATCATAGAGCATACACAGGGGAAGATGACTTTTGCATTCAAAAAGCTTGCAATGTAGTTGGGGTGGACTAGAAATGGACTTGTAAAATCATAGAGCAAGACATACATAGCAGTACAGATGGTTAAAGACATACATAGCATAGATGGTTACAAACCCATCACAAAGTGGTTTATTATTAAATATTCATTCAATAAATATTTATATCCTACCATGTGAAGATTATTGTTCTAAAGTCTAGGGGAGAATACATGGTTAAATAAGACATTCTCTAATTTAACATTTAAGTTAAAAATGAATGATGCCCTTGTAAAGGGAGGTCTCATGGGGGAACAGGAAGGAGAAATCATGGGTCTTGAATAGTCAGGAAGACTTCACAGAGAAGACTTGAATTGGGTCTTAGAGGATGTGAATATGCAGAGGGGCGGAGAGAAGGCATTCCAGATTGTGTGTGTGTAGGACAAGAAGAGGATGTGAAAAGAAGGGAGTCTTGACCTGGGGGATTTAGAAAGAGTGAGGAGGGGGTGGGCATTTCAGGAGGTTAGTTGGGGGACAGCATGAACTCCAAAACCATGAAAAGGGTGCCATCCTACATCCTACACCCATTTCCCCCCCCCACAGTTCCCCTGAGATGTTATATGTTCCATGCCCTGCAAAGCCAAATTCCTTTGAGAAGCTACTTTTTCCTTCAGTTTTTCATTCCATATGACAAATATTTATCAAACACTTACTATGTACAAAGCATTGTGGGGAAGATATGACAATACTCAACTTAAAACATAATAGGATGATCTACTATCAGGATGTGAAAAAAGACTAAAACATATCTTCCAGATTTCCCTATTTCTTCATTTATGGGTAGAGTGCTGTATTTAGCCTCAGGAAGGTGTTTCAATCTCACTTCTGATGCTAACAGTGTAACCCTAAGTAAGACATTTAGACTTTCTGAACCCTAATTTCCTCCTCTGTAAAATAAGGATACTATCTATAGTACCTATCTCATCAGGTTGTTGTAAAGCTTAAATATGATAAGGGGTGTTAAATACTTAGAAAAAATTAAAGTGATCAGGGCAGAGTCAAGATGGTGGAGTAGAAGCAGGACCTCCCCACTGCTCTGGCTCCCACCTTTCCTAATCCATGTAAAAGGGGGACTCTGAACAAACTTTGGAGCTACAGAACCCACAAAATGACACAAAGAAGCTAACCTCCTGCTGAGGACAGCCTGGCAGGCCAGCAGGAATTGGCCAGCGCAGTGCTCTGGGAGCCAAGTCCAGGCCCTCATGAGCCAGAGGTTTTAGCCCCAGGGCAGACCTGACCAGCCGCTCGCTGGAGGGACTCCAGATCAGCAGCAGCCGTAGCCTTTTCCAGATTTATTAACACATAGATGCTAAGGACAAAGTGAGAGGTTAGTGCACTGTGGACTTTGGGACCCAGTAGTTGGGAGAGCGTCGGCTTTTGACCCCGGGGCGAGCAGTCGCTGAGACACCGGCACCACATGGCAGCTTCAGCTCCTGGCCTGCAGAGTGTAGGGGGACCAAGCAACCAGTCTGAGGGGTCATCGCTCTTGCTTTAACCTGCTTGGATCTGGATCGAGGTCTAGGATGGAGGTCCTGGTGTGCATGACCAGCTTGCCAGAGGGTTGGTGGCCTCAGAGAGGGCACCCATCTAACTCCAGCAGCTGAGAAAACCCCAGCGTTTGGGATGAAAGCTCCCCTGTCTGGTGGCAGAGTCCTACTGTGCCAAAAAGCCCAGGGTCTTGACTTGAAGCCCAGTTGGTGAAGCTGTGAACTAATTCACCAATTCTACTCCCCAAAAGTTACTTACCTGCACATTATCTTGATCTAGAAATGCCATTACTAAGTCTATCCCCACTCCCCCCTTTCCCCAATCAAAAAGAAGAAAAAGACCCACGTGTATCAAAAAATTATTTATAGTAGCTCTTGTTATAATACCCCCAAACTGGGAACTAGGGGAGTCCCCACCTGTTAAGGGATGGTTAAAAAATTGTGGCATACTAACATAATGGTATATTATTACACTGTAAGAAATGACTAAATAGACAATTTCAGAGGAGACTGGAAAGACTGAACTGATTCAAAGTGAAAGTGAGCAGAACCAGGAGAGCAATTCATATACTAGAATCATGGGCAGGGGGTGGGGTGGGGGAAGAAACTTGAAACACTTTATAACTGATCAATATACTAACACTCCAAAATTCCAAAGGATCAAAACTGAAATATGTTGCCACCTTTTGTCAAAGAGATGATGGATTTAAGATACAGAATGAGATATACATTTTTGGAGATGACCAATGGGGGAAATTGTTTTGCTGCACTCTTTATATGTGCTACTGTAGAAATTTCTTTTGCTAAACCACCAGTACTTATTGTGAGAGGTTTTGTTTTGTTGTTGACTTGGAGGGGGGAGGTTAGTGAGATGGAGGAATAATAAATGATTGTAAAAATATATTTAATTTTTAAAAACTTTAACTAAAGAACAAGGACAAGAAACTAATCTAAAGTCCCAATTTTATATTTGAAAACCTAGGAGTTCAAAAAGAAGAGACTTGTCCAACCTTCCTAATACCTCAATGATGGAGTTGGCATGAGAACATGGGAGAAGAGAGATGCTCTATCTTCTTTTGTTTTCTTAGTAATATTTTATGCAAATTACATGTAAAAACATTGAACATTTTTGAAAAAAATGTGAGTACCTAATTCTTTCTCTCCGTCCCTTCTCTCTCCCCCAAGACCATAAGCAATCTGATTTAGGTTATACATATGCAATCATGTAAAACATATTTCCAGATCAGTCATTTTGTGGAAGAAAACTTAGGAAGTGGAGGGAGGGAGGGAGGAAGGAAGGGAGAGAGGGAGGAAGGAAGGAAGAAAAAAGAAAGAAGAAAAAGAAAGAGAAAAAATAAAATTAAACCTTTCATAATAAGTGCTGATATCCTAGCAAAACACATTTCTACATTAGTCATGTCCAAATATGTATATCTCATTTGGGGTTTTAAGTCCCTCACCTTCCTGGCCATGTTGTTTTTAAGTCGTGACTGACTCTTCATGATCTCATTTGGGGTTTTCATGGCAAAGATGCTAGAGAGGTTTGCCATTTCCTTCCCCAATTCATTTTACAGATGCTCTGCTTGGCATTCAAATTTGGCATTTAAGTTTTGGATATAAGTTTTTTTAATTTTTTTTTTTTGTGGGGGGAAGGCAGGGCAATTGGGGTTAAGTGACTTGCCCAAGGTCACATGGCAAGTAAGTGTCAAGTGTCTGAAGTCACATTTGAATTCAGGCCCACCTGACTCCAGGACTGGTGCTCTATTCACTGTGCCACCTAGGAAAACAAGGTTAAGTAACTTGCCTAGCATCATACAGCTGGTGAGTAATTGAGGTTAAATTTGAACTCACAAATGTTAGTCTTTCTGACTTCAGGTCCTGCACTCTATCCACTGTGCCATCTAGCTACCCTCCAAACTGTCCTGACCTGGGAAACCACTCCACTGCTCTAAAACTGATTTTGAGGCATTATTCCAAGGTTATTTGGAGTGGAATTTGGGAGTGTCCAGGCAAGTTTCTGCATTACTCCATCTTGACTCTGAAAGTCCATCTTCCGTCCTTCTTTAAGAGAGGACATGTGTAGTTCCAGGTCCTCTTTTGGGAGAAATTTGGAGAGAGGAAAAAGGTTTTTGGAAGCTGTGAATGTGTAAAGGTGCCTGTATCTAATTTTCAGATTGCCCACTAAAGACTTTGGGAAAACTTTCCCTTGAGTCTTTTTCTCAATTGAGCTGAGATATCTTTCTTCCAGTGGGAGAGTTCATTCACTCTATATATTGTCTGGTATACCTAATCTATATAAATCCTCTGAATTCTATTTGCCCTCTGTTTGGATAATGAATTTACTCCTTATTTATTATGTGTAATGATTTTGTGTAAATGTAATGATTCGTGGGGTAAGGAACCAAGCAGGAACAAACTTTTGGATAGAGGCAGCACTTACTTTCTTCTTTAAGGAATAATGATTCAGAAAACAATATGATCTTTAAAAAACCCAATAATTTCTCATAACCTAGTGATATTTAGAGGGACAAATGGATATAATTCTGGTCTTGTGTCCACCCTCTGAGGAAAGCAGAGTGACCAGGCTTGTTCCCCTTTCTTCAATTTCCTTCCAGGCAGGAATTAAATTCTTTCTTGAAGAGGTGGGTGAGATCCCAGAGATACCTATAAATGTCTTATTTTAGGCAGCATTTATATAAATCTATATGGACATACACATAACCTATATGGGAACACACACATACTTCATTTTAATGCCATATTCAAATGAGGAGAAGGAGATGAAATGCAAAGAATACAATCTATGTCTATAAGTCTCTTCTGATTTCTCAATGAAAACTCCTTACTCTCAAAATAACACCCACCGGCCTCTCCTTGATTACACTATCACTGCTTTTCTCTCTCCGTTCTAAGATCAGTTACAATATTCATCCCATTCCACATGTGAACTACTCTCCTACTTCTGGGACCCCTAACATTCCTGCAGAAAGCAATCAGTGCTTCCCCTTATGAACTGTTCTGATGGTAGTGAGAGCCTTGGGGCTGTCCATTCCACTTTTGGACAGATCTAATCATTAGGAAATTTTTCTTCCCATCAAAATTGAATCTGATTCTCTGAAACTTCTATCCACTGGTGGAAATCCTTCCCTCTGAGACCAAGCTGACCAAGTTCAATTTCTTTTCCACATGATTGCTGTTGTGAAAGGAAGCTGGGAAATTGACTTGAACACTTCAAAGATCCAGGCTTCCAATGGTTTGTGTGTGTGTGTGCCTCTGTGGGTCTGTGTGTAGGGGGGTGAATGTCCTCTACCATACGGATTTCAGTCCTTGAATATTTTAGTAGATATTCTCCAGAATTTTTGACTGAAAAAAAGCATTTTCTGATGATAAGAAAGTTTTAATAGAATAATAAAAAAGCAAAATGGAGCATTTGTCATTAGGATGGCAAGAGTACAAAGGAATCATGCAATCTTGGATTTTCACAGGCCCCAGGCAGTCATTCTGCTGAGTCCAGCCACAATTTGTCAGTAAGGATAGAATTTTTTATTCCAATCATAGAGTGTAAGCTCCTTGAGGACAGTTACTTTTTTGTTTCTGTCTTTAAATCTTGATCTTTGAACACAGTGCTTTGTATGTAATAGATTCTGCAAGAAATGTTTTTTAATCGGTTTGAACTTCAGATAGCATTTTATACTTTCCAAAGGTATATAACTCCCCTTATTATGGCACTTGATTCTCACAATTTCTCTATGAAGGCATATGTTATAATAATCTCCCTTTTATAGGTGAGGAAACGGATTTAGTTTATCATGAGTTCTAGTTTATTTACCAAAGTCACACAGGAATTTCTGACTGTCGGTTCAATGACATTTTCCCAGTATTCAATGCCTGGGAGTACTGGTCTTCCAGAGTTTAATAGACTGCAGCACTGAATTTTGACCTGTGGCTAGTGTGGGTCATCTCACCGACTGTGTTGGTTGGCTACAGACTAGATGTCACTTTTCACTATGATTATTGCTGTAAATTCCAGATGCTTCTTTATAAGATGTTTCGGTGGCATGGTGTTTAAGAACTTTGCCCATCATGGAGAATCTTTGCACACACTTTACTACTACATCTTAAAACTCTAGGAAAAATAAAGCTTATAGTAGACAAATATAGGCCCTCTTTTTTGGTGGCTAGACAGAAACTACAGAGTACTAAAAAAGAAATGTGTGCCTCATGGAGACCCTCCTTCATGCTGTCTGAGACAACTGTAGTTAAGTAGATATATTCCAACAAATCAATAGGTCAGGCAATAAATAAACATTTAGTAAGCATCTCTGATGTGCAGGTACAATGCTAGACACTTGGGGTATAATTAAAAAAATTACTGGGCTTTGAATCAAGAAACCTGTGTCCAAATCCTGACTGTTCTACTTTTACCCGTGTGACCTTAAAGAAGTTATTAAACTCTCTAGATTTAATTTTCTTCATCTATAAAATGAGACTATTTAACTTCTAAGGCTTGTCCCAGCTCTAAATCCATGACCCCGAGAACCCCAGGATACACCCTATCCATTGACACATTTAGAAGAACTGAAAGAGAAGCCAGAAACCTTGGAAAAGGAGAATTGTAAGGAGAGATTAATGATGCATGTATGTATGTCTGTAGTTTTAGCTATAATAGAGGGAGCCCAGATTAGCTTCTTCAGTTTGGAGACTTCCCTTTTCACAATTTTATATGCATATCCTTAATGGTAAGGGTGCTGACTGGAAGTTTTCCCTGGCAAGAAGGACAGACTAGAGGATTATGGGAGTCAGAAGCTTTGGAGAATGAGAATACAATACAGGTGTGTGTGTGTGTGTGTGTGTGTGTGTGTGTGTGTGTGTGTGTGTGTGTGTGTGTCTGGAGCTCTGTGGAAAGGAGATGAGCTAGGGGTCAGATACAGTCAATGGCAAGTGAAAAATGCTGATATCCTAAACTGATAATAATCAAAAGAGGATGGAGGGTCATGTGGCACACTAACCCGCTTAAGAAGTGATCTTCCAGGAGAGAATTTTGCTGTTTTCATGGCTGTTGCCATTATGGAAACCTGATGAATTTATCCTTTGTCCATTTATTCTCACTTCCTTGTCTCAGTGCTGCCTGGTAAACTGACATCACTTATCTGCTTATCTTTAAATCTTGCCTACTTTTCTGTACTTTTAAAATAGGTGTTTTTTGTTTTTTTGGCAGGGGGGAAGGGAGGGCAATTGGGGTTAAGTGACTTGCCCGAGGTCACGTGGCTAGTAAGTGTTAAGTATCTGAGGTAGGATTTGAACTCAAGTCTTCCTGACTCCAGGGCCGGTGCTCTCTTTACTGTGCCACCTAGCCACCCCTTAAAATAGTTTTTGCCTCCAGAGGAAGCTAGGCTGATTTATATTGTATGCTAGGGGCGTGTTCACTACACAATTAGGGAAGGAGAAATGGACTTATAGCCTTAGATAAAATGAAAAGTCTATATTGAAGCTCTCTCTCTGGAGACACAAAAGGGAAATTCATATTCACTATAATTACTAACTTATAAATTTTGTGATTCTGTGACAATGATAAATTTTCTAGGAAGGAGACATCATTCTGACCTGGTATACTTTGAACTCATGGAAGACATTTAAACAGGTTCTTAAAGGATAAATTTAAACAGGTTAGATCCTTTCTTAAAGGATAAATAGGTTCTCTCTCTCTCTCTCTATATCCTCCCCCCTTTCTCTGTCCCTTTCCATATCTATCTATCTATCTATCTATCTATCTATCTATCTATCTATCTATCTATCTATCTATCTATCTATCTATCTAGGTAGGCTTAGGTAGCTATGAAGCACTTAGAAAGGAGGTCTGTGTTCTGGGAGTATGTTACAGAAGACTATTAATGAGGCCCTAAACCCTGAGACTTACTGGTAATACATATCTATGTGTACAAATATACATGTATGGAGCTATATGTACACAGATATATACATGTATATCCTTATAGACATAACTATATAGACATATCCTATATAGACATACATATATACATATAGCCACACACACCTACCTACATACATTCACATATATGTATGATACGCATATCCATACATATGTAGATCTATATGCATACATATGTCTTAAACATTAAAAGGAGAGATGAGGTATCCCTTTGTGGGAGGTCCAGTTGAGCTATACTTAGAGAAGATCTATGGAGACTGGAGGATCAGATGAATTCTATTGTGGATAACCAAGCTGCCATGACAGAGGAAGTATCAGTTGGCCATTTAATAAGAAAGGGCTATTACTGGTTACTAGAGATAATTAGGTCACACAACTTTTCATCATCCCTTCCATGTTTCTCCAAAGGGAGAAAAGGAAAACCCTGATCAGTTTGGATGGGGATGGAAGGATAGAAGGAGAGGACATGAAGAAGAGGAAGGGATTTGAGCAAGAATGAAGAAGGCCCTATAAGAAGAGGAGATAGGAGATAGGACTACAGAGAGGGCCTTCCTCTGCTCTCTGCATGGTCTCCCCATGTGTTGGGTCTATGTCCTTGGTGATAGAAGATGGCAGTTCCTGAGACCATGTGCAGTTTCAATTCTGTGGCTTCATAGAACCATCAGGAATCCTGTTTCTGAATGCCACTCAAAGTAAAATAGTGGAGAAAGGTTTTTTCAAAACTGCCTCCTGAAAGCATGTGAGCCAGGGAAACACCACTAGAAAGGGTGTAGAGACGTCCAAAGAGAAGCACTTTGAAAGGTCTGAGCTCTAGGAGTGTGTTACAATTAATGAGGTCCTAACTCCTGGGACTGATTAGTAGCATTGTAAAGGGCAGTAGCTTTGGAATCAGAAGTCATGGTTTGCCATTTAGCTAACTCTGTTAACTTGGGCAAATCACTTAATTTTCCTGGACCTCAGCTTCCTCATCTAGGTGGATATGACCTCTTTCTACACTTCTATGCTCCTAAGTGGATTTCCTTGCTTTTGGAACAAGGATCAGACTCAGATAAACTTCTAGGGCTTAGGAAAAGCATGGCTGCATTATCTGGGTTTCCTAGGAAGTTTTCCTGACATGGGCATATCTCTAAATGTTCCCATTGATGTGCTGACTAGTGGGCAGACAGCCATGGAGCAGATTTGATGTCCACACTTCTCTCTCCCAGGTTTCTTAAACTCTGTAACTCTGCTTGGTATTTCTGTTTGAGGTAGGCTGAGACTGTGATGATGAGGCTGTTCAGATATAGCCTTGGCCACATCTCTGATGTGCTGATTGTTCTGACATCGCCTCATCCTTTTGAGAGAACTTGAAACGTAGCGGGAACAGCAAGAGTGAAGGTGTAGAGGTGAGAGGGAGCACCACACATAGGGAAAGTGAAGCCAAGAGACGTCTCATCACAATAGTGCTCACTGGGGAAAGACACCAGATTTCAGTCTTGACCTTCAATTAAGATGCCCCCAAGGACAGAATCTTGACATGAGGACTGTTTCTGATACATTTCAAAACACTTTCCTCGTCCCATTCTTCAGAGAGTGTCATAGATTGAGTGCTAGAAAATATATTTGGAAATGAAAATTTATAAAAGCCTATTCTGTCAGGCTTTTGTCCAGTGGCCACCATGATAAGGTAAGTATAGACTATCTTTAAAGGTTCAATTATGACAGATTTTTGAACTAAGTCGAACTGAAACAGTAATATCTCATTCATTCCAATATTGCTAGTATAGAATTTGGGATCATTGAAACAAGGGGAGGCTGAAGTTCACTTTCGCACTGCTGTTATGAAGAAAAGCCTCATTAAACAAAGGATTAGTGTAAGCAGTAATAGTAATTATTCATCTCCAGGAGTGATGAATATAGAGAAGAATGGAAGGACTCGAAAGGACTGATGCAGAGTGAAGGAAGCAGAGTCATTAAAACAATACAAATAATAACTACAACAATATAAATGGAAAAAAATAATCACAGCAACTGAAAGTATATATCGCAGAATTATGAAGACTAAGCATTGCTTCAAGAGAAAAGATCTGAGAAGACATCCCACTCCAATACTCTTTTATGGAAGTGGGAGATCCATAGGACTGGAATGTTTCCAGTGTATTGAGTGGTTTTACTTGTTTCTTTCTTTCTTTTTTGTCATTTAAAAATATTCATGCTTATATTTAGTGGCTCTGGAAGAAAAGAAAGGGAAGGATAATGGGGGGAAATTTAGGAAATATAAAAACAAAGAAAATCAACACAAAGTTGTTGTTTTCTTTCTTTTTTTTTGCTTTTTTTTGGGGGGGGGGAAACGGGGCAATTGGGGTTAAGTGACTGGCCCAAGGTTCCATGGCTAGTAAGTGTTAAGTGTCTGAGGCCAGATTTGAACTTAGGTCCTCCTAACTCCAGGGACAGTGCTCTATTCACTGTGCCACCTAGCTGCCCTGAAAATTATTGTTTTTCAGGCATGTTTCTGATTTTGTAACCCCATTTGGAATTTTCTTGGTAAAGATACTATAGTGATTTGCCATTTCGTTCCCTAGCTCATTTTACAAATGAGGAAACAGAGGCAAATGGGATAAGTGACTTGCCCAGGATCATACATCTAGTAAACATCTGAGTCAGTTATTCCTGATGCCAAGCCCTGAGCTCTATGTGCTGCACCACCTACCTTCCGACTTTGACATTTTGCTAGGCCATTTTAATGTATGCCTTTGAAAGTAATAACATGGATTTTCTTTAACATTGCTCAATGACTAAGACTTCTCACTATTTAGACTCTTCCTCCTTCTGGTTAGCCCGAATCAGTAAGGTTTGACTGAATAACTTTGACTTAGGGGGAGAACATGATTAGACTCAGTTTTTATGCGTACCTGATTACTTCAGTTTTTATCTAAGCCTCTACTCTAAGAAAACAACCCATACTTAGGGGACTACACTGATTTGTTTATTCAAGTTTGCTAGGCCTAAGTATGTTCTGGCAAGATGGAACTGAGAGGGCAGACTTCTCAGAGTTATCAAGCAATGACCAAATGGGAAGGTTGCCATGTCTCTTAAGTGATACAGTGAATAGAGGGCTGGGTGTGGAGTTTGGGAGACCCGAGTTCAAATCCTGCCTCAGGCACTTAGAAGGTTTTTGACTCTGGGCAAGTTACTTAACTTCTCTCATTCTCATTTTCTTCACCTATTAAATGAAATATTTGACTTCTAAGATCCGTTTTGGCTCTAAATCTGAATGACCGATGTCTCTAGACTATGCACTCTTGACTCTTCCCAGATCACAAGTTGGGAAAGACCAAAATTGGGGGTGGGGGGGGTGAGAACCAGCAGGGATACTTTTTCAAGTGTTTTATTGCCTTGGCTATGGTGTCTTAAGGATGCTAAAGGATAAAATTATCAAAAGGGAAAGAATGAAATTCTTCAATGTCTACCAGTTGTGGACTTGCTGTCCCAATCTTGTATTTTTTATATCCGTTCAAGAAAAGTCTGGGATCCTGATAGACCTAATCCCTTCCAAACCAAGATCTTCTCAAAAGGGACAAGGCATCATATTCTCAGAGGAGTGGAATCACTCACATTCACATAAGCCCTAGTTTGCCACAAGAAGTCTCCACACACGCCTTTTGAAAGTACATCAGATTTTTCCTATCCATTGAGGTTTGCCTGTCTTAAACCCATATTGCTATCTTGAGTCTCTGAACCTGGACCAGGGGAAGATGTTCTTGCATTGGTCTCCTTGTCCTGTTTCCAGATTCCCATCTCTGAGTTCTCTGGATTGGGTAGAGGGGAGCTGATAGAGAGGCAGAAAGCCCAGAAAGATCATTCCCCCAATCTGTCTATTAATGTATTCCCAAAGCCCTGACTTACCTCTGGACCCTAGACTGTGAATTCCTGTTTGTTTCTGCTACAGTGAACTCTGTGATTCCTCACATTTGGTGCTTTGTCTGAATTGGTCATTTATCCTGTTTTGCATTTTGTTGTTCATTGGAAGGTGATCCTGTAGATGGAGGGAGGCTGATGTTTTCTTAATGTAAGGGGGTCAGGAGAGCAAAATCTAACATCATTAGACTGAAAGGGATGCCTGGAGGATGTGACTCTAGACAGGGCTGCATCTACCCCACCATTATTCTGTCTTGTTTTAAAAGATCAGGGGGGTTATGTTTCAGTATTCCTGGATCTTGTATATATGAATGGTGCCCCAGTCGTTTTACTGGTCAAAGGAACATGCAACTCTCCCTCACACATCCTGATACTCCCTCAGAAGAAATGAATAATGAAGCTCAATGGCTTGCCCAAGGCGCCATGGAAAAAAGACGTGCATCATCTTAATGGTACCTTTGTAGATGTCTGGCTAGATCTGTGGGTCTCTTCCTCATGAACTCTCCCACAAGTACTGTATGTAAGCTATTCCTGGCATGTTCCACAGTACAAAAACACGGTCCATCTTCGCTGGAGACATGGAGAGGTTGAAAAGTCAAGACCATTGGAACAAACCTTGGGTTTGGAGGTAAGTCAAGTACTTACGCAAGTCTGAGATCTCCCTCAGAGAAAGTCGGGAACACAAGCAAAACACACACAGTATGAGGGGATTTGGAGATAAGGATAAAAGGAGAACAAGATCTTTCCCCAGTACATACCGTCTTTATGGGAAGGGCTGTATTTATTGTGCAAGTCTGTGCCCTCGCAGGGAGGGGATCTACTGCAAGGGCTTCATCACCTGGGATAACCTTTGGTGGGGTTTCAGAGATGAGCTTCCAAGGCTAGGTCAGGGAGAGGGAGCTGGGGTTCTGTTCTGGATATCATTAGACATGAGAGTCTACCCAGAGGCAGTGTTATACAGTGTGATGCAGTGGAGAGAGCACAGGCTCCTAGTCAAAGGAACTGGGTTCAAATCTTGAAACTCATGACCTGTGGGACCTTAGGTAAGTCACTTGACTTGAGGGAGTTGAATTAGATGACCTATAGGGTCTCTTCTAGGTCTAGGGTTATGATGATTTAAACTTGCAGGGACCAAGGCAATTCTCTAAGTTTCCAAGCTGCAAAACAATTGCAGATTTGCATGGGCAAAGAAACTTTTCTCTCTAGGAAGATCCTTAAACCCATGAGATTATGAATCCAGTGAGGAAACAGAAACAGGAGCCATTGGGACTCTGCTGCTCAGTGGTTACTGTGAGGGAAGCTGGGATTGGAAACTGATAATTCAGGCAGAAAACATGGGAAGTCTATGCCTCTGTTAGTACTAGAAGAGGAAGAGATAACTGGAAAGATATATTCATTTAGAAAGGTATCCTTTACAAATTAAAATTTAATTTTATCTTTTGTTTTTACATCCTCTACAATTGCCTCCTTGCATTCATTTGCTTCCCTCTCCCAGAGAGCACCTATAACAAGAATGTGGCATTCAGGTGGCATTCTAGATAGAGTACAGAACTTGGAATCAGGAAAACCTGAGTTCAAATCCTTCCCCAGACACTTACTAGCGGTGTGACCATGGGCAAGTCACTTGACTTCTGCCCTGTCTCCCAGGTTATTGTGTGGATCAAGTGAGTTAATATTTGCAAAAGCTCTTTGTAAACTTTAAAGTGAGATTTAAATGCTAGATAATAATGATGATGATAAAACAAAAAGAAAGTAGGAGAAAAAAATTGTTGAGACTGTATGCAATATACCACCCTTGTGACCCTGATCTCTGCCAAGGAGAGACAGGGAGATGTCTTCTCATACCTCTTCTTTAGTACCAAGTTCGTTCTTGATAATTCTTTAATATCCAGTGTTGTTTGTTTTGTGGTTGTTCTTTCCATTTACATTGTTGTAGTAATTGTGGATTGATTTCCTACTTCTGCTTGCCTTACTTTGCAGTTGTCCATCATGTTCATTTTTTTCTTTTTGTTTTTTTGCTTTTTGGAGGGCAATTGGGGTTAAGTGACCCAAGGTCACATGGCTAGATTTTTGTGTTAAGTGTCTGAGGCTGGATCTGAACCCAGGTCCTCCTGACTCCAGGGCTGGTGCTCTATTCACTGTGCCACCTAGCCGCCCCCATGGTGTTCATTCTTACAGCACAGTATTGTTCCATCACAGTCACATACCAAAATTTGCTTAATCATTCCTAATCAATGAGTATCTTCTTTGATTCCAATTCTTCCTTACCACAAAAAGGGCTGCTACTAATATTTTCCTGAATATGGAGCCTTTTTTGCCAAAGATTTTCTTGCCATCTCTATATGCCTAGCAGTAAAATAACTGGGTGAAAGGGTGTGGACAGTTTAGTTACCTTATCTGAATAATTTCAAATTCCTTTCCAGCTCGGTTGTAGCAATTCATAGCTCTACCAACAATACATTTGGGCACTTGTATTTTGAAAATACCTCCAAAATGGACTCTTCCCATCTTTTGTTGTCTTTGCCAAATTGTTGAGCGTGAAGGTGAAACCTCATGATCGTTTTAATTTGTATTTGTCTTATTAGTAATGATTTGAAGCATTCTTTCATGTGGTTACTAATAGTTTATGATTCTTCTTTTGAGAATTATCTGTAACAAAAGGAGTCCTTTATAGCATTTTTTCAAGGGACTCCAGATTTTAAGAATGGGTTGCTACCCTCTTCCCACCTCCCCCCTACTCTTCAGGATACATCACCTTCTCCATTGATAGGAAGCTGATTATAAATTCCTGAACTTTCACAAAACTGGGAGGTTGGAGATGAGCTTCAGGTCCCACAATGTTTCCACAATTTTGAGGGACATTAGATTTATTTTTTTCTTTTCTGGTGTTTGACCTCCCTATCCAAAGTCCCTTTACATCCTTCTCCCCAGTCCTTTTTCTATCATTTACCCTGTACTCCCTACTCTGTTCCTATCATCAGTTAATCAGCTAATAAGTATTTATTATTAAGTATTACTATGTGCCAGACAATAGGAATGTAAGTACAAAAAATGTTAGAATCCCTACTCACAATGAGTTTATATTCTAATGGAAGCAACAATTACATATGATATGCATACATACATCTTTAAATACAAGAAGACAGCAGTTGGGGAGATCAGTAAAGGTTTAATTCAGAAAATGGTGCCTGAGCTGTAACTTAATTAAAAATTCAAATTAAAAATCTGTGTTCTCTCCCTCCTTCCTCCCTTCTCCCCCAATAAAGCAAGGAAAATTAAATCCCATTTCAGACAGGCATAATCAAGAAGAACAAATTGCAACATTGTCCATGTCTCAAATTCTATACTGCAAATCCATTAACTCTATCTGGAGGTAGGTTGCATGTTTTATAATGAGTCCTCTAAAACTGTGGTTGGTCGTTGGTGTTGACTAGAGTTCTAAAAACTGTCAAAGTTGATTGTCTTTACAATATCATTGTTATCGTTCAAAGCATTCTCCTGGTGCAGCTTACCTCATTTTGCATCAGTTCATAAAAGTCTTTCTTTAATTCCCTGAAACTATGCCCTACATAATTTTTCTTTTTTGCAGCACAATAACTTTCTCTCATATTAATATACCATAATTTGTTCAAGAATTCTCTAATTAATGGACACTCCCTCGGTTTCCAATTCTTTGCCACCATAAAAAGAATTGCTATAATATGCTTGCACATATGTGTCTTTTACCTCTTTCTTTGATGTCTTGAGGGTATAGACCTGGTAATAGTACCAATGGGTCAAAGATACACACAAGTTTAATAGCTTTGAGAACATAGCTTGAAAACATTTTCTACAATGGCCAGACCATTTTATAGCACCACCAAAAGTACATTAATGTAACTGCACTTCCACAGCTTCTCCAGCACTTGGCATTTTCCATTTTTGTCAACTTTTCCTATTTGATGGGTGTGAGGTGGAACTGCAGAGTTGTTTAAATTGTGTTTATTTATTGTTGATTTAGAACATTTTTTCAATATGTTTACTAGATTTCTTCCTCTGAAAACTGCCTCCTTATATACTCTGACCATTTGTGAATCTAAATCAGTTCCCTTTATATCTAAGAAATTAGACCTTTATCAGAGACACTTACTATAAAGACTTTCCCCATCTATCTGCATCTCCTAATTTTACCTTTGTTGGTTTTGTTTGGGCAAAACTTCATTTATGTAATAAGAATTGTCCATTTTACCTTCTGTCACCCTCTGTATCTCTTGTTTGGTCACAAACTCTTCCCTATCCATAGATATGAAAGATAATTTCTTACTCCCTTCATTTATTTATGATGTCACTGTCTATGTATGTCATATACCATTTGGAGTTTATCTTTGTATATGTGAGATATTAATCAATACTTAGTTTCTACCACGCTACTTTCCAATTTTCCCAACAGGTTTTTATTTTTTTGGGGGGGGGATAGTGACTTCTCCTAATATTTGGGATCTTTGAGTTTATCAAACACTAGGCTACTGTGCCCTGAGCTATATCTTAAAGGAAAAAAGGTGGAGGTAAGAAGGAAGAGCATTGCAGGTGTGAGACAGTCAGTGCAAAGGCATGGAGAAGGAGATGGATTGAAGTGAGTAAGCAACAGAGAAAAGACTGGTTTGGCTACTTTGCAATATCTGTAAATAAATGGCATTCCATTGGTACAATGGGAACTGTGAAAAATACCTGTGACTATTACACGCAACTTTCAATGTGAATGTGAAAGTGTGCTTATAAGAACAAGGAATAATTTTGAACAAGGAATGATTTGGAACTGAGAGGTGATATGACCTTTCACTACTTTATGCTTGTCTGAAGTTCATTCTGCATTCTGGCCCATCTTCTCAATTAATCATTCAAGCATTTATTAAGCACCTACTATGTTCTAGGCTCTGTGCCACAAGCTGAGGATAAAAAGAAAAATTGAATAAATATTTCTGCCCTCAAGGAGCTTATGCTCTTATATGAGGAGAAAATATGCAAGTAAATAGGTGCACACAATATACAGAGTTAATAGATTGTAACATAGAGAGAAGACACTAGCAGTGGTGACTGAGGGTGGTGGGGCAGGGAGGAGAGTGCTCCAGAGAGAGCTCCTGCAGAAGGTGGTAAGTCTCTGTGTGACCTCGGAGATGAGTCTCTGACCCTAAAGGCTTTTTTCTCCCAGCTGTTCTGGTACTCCTTACTCCTTCTTGAAGGAATCTACCTTCCATGAATCTTTTTTTTTTTTTGGCTTTTTGGAAGGCAATTGGGGTTAAGTGACTTGCCCAAGGACACACGGCTAGTTTTTGTGTTAAGTGTCTAAGGCCGGATTTGAACTCAGGTCCTCCTGGGCCAGTGCTCTATTCACTGCACCACCTACCCACCCCAGCCTTCCATGAATCTGAAAAAATACATTCTTTTCAAGGTGTTAGCTAGCAGATTAATCCTCTGTTGCTTTTTAGAGTTTTTTCAGCTTGGTTCTCTGAAAAAAATAGTTGTTACTCTTCTACGATCACATAATTTAGAGATCATATAGTCTAACATCCTCTTACTACATTTGGGGAAACTGGAGCCCAGAAATATCATATAACTCATGCCCAAAGTTGCATGGACTGGGATTCAAAGTCAAGTCTTTTTGTTCCGTATCTGGTGCTGCTTTAATATTTCATCTGTTTATCACTTGGACAAGTTCAGCAACCTTAATGCCTGTATGTGTGTATACATACATGTGCACATATATGTATATGTTTCTATTATTATATATATAAATGTACATATAATGGGCATACACACATAGAGGATAGCCTAAGAGTCTTGGTGAAATTTTAAGCTTTAATAACTTCTGAAGTATAAATGCTTCGAACTTTCATAAATCAACATTTGAAAGGTTAATTATTTAAAATTTTAAAATATTGATATCTTTCTTATTAAAATTCAACATAGTAATTGCCTTGTGCTATCCATCACACTAGCTGATTCTTGACCTTTGTAAAGACTTTCATCAGTTGCTGCTCAGTGACTGAAAGGATTGCATTGGTAATCTTTGTTTTAGGATCATCCAAGTAATGAGATTTTGATGCATATACAATAATTTTGACATGACCTCACAAAAAAGCTAAAAGGAGATAGATCAGTGACCAAGGACCTCCTTTACTGATCCTCTAGTATGAGAAATTGTCATCACAGAAACTATAGCACGTGAAATAAAATAAAATATGTTGAAAGTTTTAAAAATGCTATTCAAAATTAACAAAACTACAATGAGACAATATACCAAAATTTGTGGGATGCAGACAAAGCAGGGGAAAATGTATATCTCTAAACACCTACATTAATAAAATAGAGAAGGAGCATATCAATGAAATGGGCCTGCAACTAAAAAAATACTATATAAAAGAACTAATTAAAAATCCCTAATTAAACACCAAATTGGAACTCCTAAAAATCAAAGGAGAGAGTAATAAAATTGAAAGTATGAAAACCAGTAAACTTATAAATAAAACTAGGAGATGTTTTTTTTGGGAGGGGGGAGAAACAATAAAACAGATAAACCATTGGTTAATTTGATTTAAAAAAGAAAGAAGAAAACCAAATTACCAGTATCAAAAATAAAAAGGGTGAATTCACCACTAAGGAATAAGAAATTAAAGCAATTATTAGGAGCTATTTTGCCCAATTATATGCCAATAAATCTGACAATCTAAGCAAAATACATGAATATTTATAAAAGTAAATTACCCAGATTAATAGAGCTAGAAAAACTAATAATGAAATCCATCTTGAAGGACAAAATGTCAAGAATATCAAGGGAATTAATGAAAAAAAATGTGAAGGAAGGTGGTCTAGTTTTACCATATTTCAAACTGCATTATAAAGGGATAATCATCAAAATAATTAGGTATTTCCTAAGAATAGAGTGTTGAAACAACTCTGAGTGCCACATCTCACTGGTCAGATTGTCTAAGATGACAAAACAGGAAAATGATAAATGCTGGAGCAGATGTGGAAAAATTGGAACACTAATACATTGCTGGCGGAGTTGTGAACTGATCCAACCATTCCGGAGAGCAATCTGGAAGGTTGCCCAAAGGGCTACAAATTATTTCTATCCTTTAACCCAGCAATACCACTTCTAGGGTTGTATCCCAAAAAGATCATAGAAGAGGGAGGAAGACCCATATGTACAAAAATATTTATAGCAGCTCTTTTTGTGGTGGCAAAGAATTGGAAATTAAGGGGATGCCCATCAATTGAGGAATGGCTAAACAAGTTATAGTATATGAATGTAATGGAATACTATTGTGCTGTAAGAAATGAAGAGCATATGGACTTCATATCTACCTGGAGAGTCTTATATGAACTGATGCTGAGTGAGAAGAGCAGAACCAAGAAAAATTTGTACACCATTACAGATACAACATATATGTAATGACCAACTTTGATAGACTGGACTCTTCTCAGAAATGCAGGGCTACAAGTAAATTCCAAAAGGCTCATGATGGAGAAAGATGTCTACATTCAGAGAAAGAACCAGAAAGAACAGAGTTTGAATGCAGATTGAAGCAAATTACCTGCTCTCTTTCTTGTTTGGTTTGGTTTCCTCTTTCCCACTGTTCATTCCATCCATTACAATCCTTCTTTTCAACCTGACCAATTTCTAATGTGAAAGTATCTGCAGATCCTGTACCTGATTGTATGCTGCCACGAAGGGTGTGGAGAAGGGGAGGGAGGGAGAGAAAATTTGAAACTCAAAGAACTGGGGAACTGAATCTTGTAAACTCAAAGTAAACCAACAAATTAACAAAGAAAAAAAATGAAGAATAGAGTGTTGAATCAGTAGAATAAATTAAGTACATAAGACACAGTAGTAAATGACCATGGTAATCTAGTGTTTGATAAACCCAAAGAACCAATGTTTGGGGATAAGAATTCACTATTTGATAAAAACTACTAGGAACACTGGGCAACAGTATGGCAGAAACTAGGTATAGAGAAACATTTTATAACATATAACAAGATAAGGTAAAAATGGGTACATGATTTAGACATAAAGAATGAAAGCATAAGCAAATTAGGAGAGCATGGAATAGTTCACCTGTCAGATTTATAGATAAGGAAGAAATTTAAGACCAAAAAAATAAAGAGCATTATGAAATGTAAATTGGATAATAAATACATTAAATTTAAAAGGTTTTTCACAAACAAAATCAATGCAACCAAAATTAGAAGAAAACTTCACAGCAAGTGTCTCTGATAAAGGCCTCATTTCTCAAATATATAGAGGACTAAGTCAAATTTGTAAGAATAGAAGTCATTCCCCAAATGGTCAAAGGATATGAATAGTCAGTTTTCAGATGGAGAAATCAAAGGCATATGAAAAAGTGCTTTAAATCACTATTGATTAGAGACTGTAATGCAGAGAAATGTAAACTAAAACAACTCCAAGGTACAACCTCCCTCCTATCAGATCAGCTAATATGACAGAAAAGGAAAATGATAAATGTTTGAGGGGATGTGGGAAAACTGGGACACTAATGTACCAATATGACAGAAAAGGAAAATGATAAATATTTGAGGGGATGTGGGAAAACTGAGACACTAATGTACTGTTGTTGTTGGAGTTGTGAACTGATATGACCACTCTGAAGAGCAATTTAGAACTATGCCCAAAAGGGCAATAAAACTGTGCATGCCTTTTGATCAAACAATACTACTACTAGGTCTATGGTATTACAGGTCTATAGATCTTAAAAGGGTGTGGGCAGAAACTATTTGTACAAAAATATTGATAGCAGCTCTTTTTGTTGTGTCAAAGAATTGGAAATTCACAGAATGTCCATCATTTAGGGAATGAATGAATAAGATGTGGTGTATGACATATGATTGTAATGGAATGCCATTGTGCTCTAAGAAATGATGAGTAGGATAATTTCAGAAAGTCCTAGAAATACGTGAATTCATATAACGTGAAGTTAACCATACCAGGAGAACATGGTACATGGTAACAGCAATGTTGTACAATGATCAATTGTGAATGACTTAGCTATCCTCAGTAATACCATGACCCAAGATAATCTCAAAGGACTCATGATGAAAAATGCTATCTGCCTCCAGAGAAAGAACTGATGCAGTCTGAATACAGATTCAAATATATACTATTTTTCACTGTGTGTGCGTTCGGTGTATGTTTCTTTGTGTTTTCTTTCACAATATGAATAACATGGAACTATGTTTTACATGATTGCACATATACAACTTATATTGTTTACTATTTCAGGGAAGGGGGAAAGGAGGGAGGAAAAGAATTTGGAACTCAAAATTTTAAAAAAGTTAAAAAATGTTACATGTAATTGGGAAAAAAATAACATTAAAAAATTAACAAAACTAAATAAGTATAAAAGAAATCTAAATAGCTAAACTTTCAAAAAAGGTTTGCAGTATTTATACTTCTGAAATTAATAAAGCCTAAAATGCACTAAGACTTTCAGGACAACAAATATACATGTATATGCCTGTGTATATACGCATATGTGTACATCCACATATATTCATAGTTATATATATGTGGACACACAAGTGCTTGTAGGCCAACTACTATGGGATCATGAAAGAAATGTATATATCCCACTTACTAAGTTGCAAATAAATTTCCAAAATGTCTTGAATGAGTTGGATTGTCTTCTGAATAGTCTATTAAAAATGACTGATATTCACATTGTGTTTTAACTTAGTAAATTTCTTAATAGATGTAGTAATGGATATCCTCCACATGTAGCATGGGGGTATCATTGTATGGCTCAAAGTTAGAGTAGATATTTCCTGCCTCTTCTTCGCCACCCCCACCCCCATTCTTCTGCAAGGGGGACTATTTCCTTCCAGGAAAACTAGAAGGTTGCTGCCACAAGCTTGGCTGCTCTGCGCTACTCAGAGAGAGGGGTTACTGGACTAGAATTATATCTATCTGCTTCCTTAAATAATATTAGTCTTTCAGGTTCAAGCTAACCTTCAGATCATGGTTTATTAATGGGGAGAAAGGAGGACCCCAAGTTTCATATTCAAGGCATGATTCCTTTTCAAGTTGAATGCCAGTTCCAAAATGAATACATATAGTAAGTAGCAAAGAAACCCAATTATCCAAATCAATAGCAAAATGGAAATCAGAGAAAATATAACTAGGAAAATAAATACCAGAAAATATACAGGGAAGGCACTCTTCCTTTGGGAACAAGATGATTCATCTGAAGAGAAAGAGTCCCTTGATCTCACCACAGTCTCTAGTACTACAAGCTGGAGATAGTGGCAATAATGAAGACCACCAGTTTCTCTCCTGTTGACTTCTTCCCAGAATCTTATTTTTCCTTCAACAGCCCGAAGCAGGGTTGATATTGTTCATCTTTCTCAAAGTTGGAAACCAGAGCTGCCCAAAGCAGTTATAGAGTCTGAAGCAACATGTAATGTTAAAGGAATCTGAAGCTCCTCCATGCCCCTTTGTATTGGCAAGTAAGCAGGTTCTTAGCACCTTGTTTCAAGTTAATACCTGGTCTAAGCTATTTAATTAACACAGAAGTAGTTAACACCTTGGGAGGAAGTTGCTGATGTAAAGGAAGGAGCAGAACAGGGAGGAGCTAAGGCATATATAAGGAAAAGCCCCAGGTGGGTATGGCAAAATTTCCTGGGATAAGCATCTGGAGGCTGGAGCTTTTGCTGAGGCCTTTCCTTTGGGACTTTCTGCTGAGAACTTCCAAGAACCAGGCTGAGGAACTGTGAGTGAGAAAGTAGGACTACTGCTTGAGGGAGCCTGTTCTGTTGTGAAGGCTTGGGAATGTGGGTGTTAACTGCATTAACCATGTGTACCAATTTCATGGCTACTGTAACGACTTTGGCTTTCTGGTTCTGGGACTCAGCTTTCTGGTTCTGGGACTCAGTTTTCTGGTATTTTAATAAAGGCTTTGGTTCCGCCCTCCATGTAGAGAGTCTGCTACATTTTGTGATTCACAATTATACCAGCATATTCATAACCACCATGGGTGTTGTGAATATTGCATTATTGTTACACAACCCTAGAGCCATAAGAAATGGGAGATTCAAAAGCCTGACATTCTCCTTCGTCTACTCTTGATAACTCCTCCCTGCCCCTCATGCAGGCACAGTGTATTGATCCCCACCAATGAAGAGAAAGAGATCCCTACCAGTGGGCTGTGGGACTCAGATTATACAGATATCACCTCATTTGAGCCTCACAACAACATACAGTGATTATTATCCCTATTTTATCATAGGATCATAGGTCTCAGTTTTATAGCTGAGACCCTGAGGCATAAAGAGACTTACAAATGGTCATGCAACTAGCAAGTGTCTGTAGCAAAATTTGAACTGAGGTCTCTATCAAATATGCTATGCAGTCTTCCAATAATCACCCTTCTACTGCTTATCTTTATGTGTTGAAAGTTACTAACTTTCTCATATTTGTTTTTGACCCTTAAAACCAATGACTCTTATTCTGATGTTATAAACAACTACAATGGTGAGATTTGGGGGAGAAAGAAGTTAAGGTGGTAGCCTAAGGATCTAGCAACATTCCATATATCTCTCCTTTGGCAGAAGTTTACTCTTTATCTGCCTATCAGTAGAAAGTAGGAGGTCTAAAACAAACCCAGACAACTTACACAATCTATAGAATAAGACAAAATAACCTAGGCAATCCTCTGCCTGGGGGAAGAAAAAACAAAACAAGCAAATGCCAGTCTTTTCTCTTTGTTTAATGAAGATTACTAGAACATTCTAAAACTAAAGTGAAGTCCCTGATGAAGTTTCTAAGAAACTTGGGAGGGAGAAGAAGAAAGACAGACAGACAAATGGAGAAAGAAGGAGAGAAAGACAGACAGACAGAGAGAGAGAGAGAGAGAGAGAGAGAGAGAGAGAGAGAGAGAGAGAGAGAGAGAGAGAGAGAGAGA
>NW_027187325.1:8995110-9053036 GCF_028583685.1 Petaurus breviceps papuanus
AGAGAGAGAGAGAGAGAGAGAGAGAGAGAGAGAGAGAGAGAGAGAGATGGAGAGAGAGAGAGAAAAGGAGGTAGAGAGAGAGACAGAGATAGAGACAGAGACAGAGAGACAGAAAGAGAGAGAGAGAGAGAGACAGAGAGAGATATGGATTATGGATGATTGGTGATTGGTCTACCTCAGAGTCATACCATGAATTAAAGATTAGGGATTTCCTAGTTTTTTCACTATCCAAAACTTAATCACCTCTATAAGATCCTTGAAAAAAAAGCTAACCAGGTAGCCAGAGACTAGATCTATGATTTCATTGGTATAAGAAACTCTTCTATCAGTGAAGCTTGTTACCTTTGCAACTTTGAGTCTTAGAGATTTACCCAGAATGCTGAAAGGTCAGATGTCTTGCCTGAGGTGAGGTAGCCAGTATTTGTCAGGGGTAGAACTTGAAACTAGGTCTTCTTGGATTCAAAGCTAGGTGTTACAGTGGATAGAGTGCTGAGCCTGGAGTCATGGAGACCTGAGAACCAATCTAATCTGGGCAAGTCACTTAACTTTCTACCTCTGTTTCCCCAACTAGAATATGGGGATATCTACTTCTCAGGGTTGTTGTGAGGATCAGTACTTGTTCGATCTTATCTCTCTGTCCACTATATTCTATTGCTTCCCTATGAGGTTCTGTGGACACATGATACCAAAAATCATGAACCTGAGAATGGGATAGCCTTTCTGGAATCTATTGACCTTCCCGGCAAACACTCTCAGTCTTCAGCCTAGAAATAGTAAATACAAATTGGGAAAGTAAGGTGGTCAAGAAATAATGTCAAATCTATAGAAGGAATTAAGGATGTTAAGCTTTGGGGAAGACAGAGGAGTAGGAAATGTGATCTCTATCTTCAAATATCTGAAGTGGCATTATGAGAAAGTGGATTAAAGCTTGCCTGGTGTGATTCCAGAAGACAAAAGTAGAATTAACAGTTGGAAATTCCAGGGAGACAGATCAGACTTACTCTAAGGAATAACTGCTTAAGCATTCGAGTTGTCCAGTAAGAGAATGCATTGCATTCAGCTCATAGGATCATAGATCTAATGTTGAAACTATCTAGTCCAATTCTTATCATTTTATATTGTTGTTCAGTCACTTAAGTAGTGTTCAACTCTTCATGACACCATTTGGGGTTTTCTTGGCAAAGGTACTAGAACAGTTTGCCATTTCCTCCTCTAGCTCATTTTATAGATGAGGAAACTGAGACAAACAGGGTTAAGTGACTTGCCCAGGATCACACAGCTAATTAGTGTCTGAGATAGGATTTGAATTCAGGTGTTCCTGACTCTGGGACTGATCTGCTTCATTTTACAAATAAGGGAATGGACAACAGTGATGTTGAGTGACTTGTCCAAGATAATTTAGTGTCAATGGCAGGATTTGAACCCAGGATTTCTGACTTCCAATCTATAATTCTTTCCACTTTTTCAAAAACTTTATGTTCCTGGCATATGTGTGGTGAGGGGGGTGGAGGTATGAGGCATGGGGAAGAGTAGGGTGGAAATTCAAACAGAAACTGTATGGTCTTTTGAGGTCTGGGGTCTCAAAAGGTCTCTCCCAGCTCTGGGATTCTAGGAGCCCATGATTGGCCCTAGTTAAAGACAACTTGTCCCCTAAAAGCATCAAGCGCACCCCCTGGACAGACAAACAGAGCAGACTGGTCTCTCCTGCCTTAGTAACTTATCTGAATCCACAGTATTGGTAACAAAGCTGGGGAGAGAGCAGAGTGCAAACGCTCCATGACCATGCCAAGGCATCAGAGCCAGAGCAGGGCACATACCACTGATGACATAAAAGACCAAAGCCTTAGGAAGGAAAGTTGCATGAATCAGTTTTGTGCCATGCCTCGTAGGTTACTGGTCCAACAGACTTCACTGATTAAAAATTTCTTCTACTGGTCCTACTTTCCACTTTTGTCTTAGACCGGTGGGTTTTGTCTCTGAGAAACTTTGATTCCACACCTGGGTAGGCTTCTGGTTTATATTCCTTTGGATCGTTCTCCTCTTTCCTTGGAGGTTGGAAGGTTGTCACTTATCCTTAATGACTGTCCTAATTTTCAGTATAAATGGGGTCCCTTTCCAGGAGGAACATCACTCAGTCATGGCTCTTGCCTACATTTTAATCTGGGTTTTGCATTTCTGAATCTGAATTATACCACTGATGTCAGAGCAAGGCTAAAGGCAGTGGGATGTGGGAGAAGGAGCATTGGTCTAAGAGGCAGAAGACAGATCAAGGCTTAGTCCTCAGCCCCATCAATTACAGTGTTCCATTTCCCTAATTAAAAACCCTGACATTCTCTTATGTTATCATGACCACTTATCATTCTACTTTTTCTTATGCTTCCCTCCTCCTAAACCTACCCATGACCTCATCAAGACCTTCAAGCTCTCTACCCTTTAGAACTCTCAGGCAATGCCGCACCCCCTCCCCCATCACCTTCCCCCCCCCACTTTACTTCCTCCCTCTCTAATCTCACAACTATATTTATCCATTTCAACTCTACACTATCCTCTGCTCCAGAATTTCTTGCTCTCTTGTTCTACCTACATCATTTTCTTCCAAAACTATAGCTAACATCTAGATAGCACCTACAATGTTCCTGGAAATGTGCCAAGCACTTTACAATTCTTATCTCATTTGACCCTCACAAAAACCCTGGGAGGGAGCTGCTATTATCTTCATTTTGCAAATGAGAAAACTGAGGCACACAGAGATTAAATGCCTTGCCCAGGATCACAAAAGCTAGTGTTTAAGGCAGTATTCAATCTTTCCTCATTTCAGGACCCTTGCTTTATCCATTGTGCCATCTAGCTGTCTCCTATCATATGCTTTCTCTGCTCCTACTCATGAACCGTTGAATGAAGCTGGAGGAAACCACAATAGGTTGTGAATGTTATAAATTCATGTTATTATAACAGGCCTTGGCAAATGGGAGACCAACTGTTGAGTAGTCATCCAAGGCAGGCCTTGGCGAGCCTTCTTCTGGAAATGCAGGGTGATGCAAAATCAAAGGATACTGCCCCAAATTCAGAGCATGCACAGGTATTGAGGGCAGATGGATGGTGCCTAGAGTTAGGATGAACTGAGTTCTAATCCAATATACCATACATAAAAATTTTTCAGAGCCAGTTGTTTACATTTATGTTTAAATTTACATTTACCAGCATGCCTCTGATCTAGTCTAACATTCTCGTTTCACAGATGAGGAAACTGAGGCACAGAGAAGTTAAATTACCCGAATTCACAAAGGCAAAAAGCAAAAGGATTAGGGCCTGAACTCTGGTCCTATGACTACAAATTCCTAGTTCTTTTTACTGTTTCATGCTGTCCTCTCCTAGTGGATATGGAAATACTCTGAAATTGTAAAGGGCTGTATAAACATAAGCTGGTATTATTTTAAACCATGAAATGACTAAAAAGAACATACTGGTACCTGTTTTCCATCTGTTCAAGGTGAGATGACCTCAAAGAATTTGTGGCTGGATTTAAGGAATGAGGAATAGGGGAATATTATTGAGGGCACCCTGGAGGTTTAGGAAAGAATGAATCTTTGGAAAGATTAGGTGGGCACCCCACAATGATAAAGCTGTCCTTTGCTTTTTTTAATGCATGTTCCTGATCTGCCCTCAGGGATTCATCATCTTTGAGGTGGGTACCAAACAGTAGGGATGGGATTTCTCTGAAACATTCACACTCTCAGATGTTTTCTTCGGTGACCAGAGTACTGTCGCGCAGTTTGTATAAGATTCACAGTATAGTATGTGTTTATTGACCAGAACAAAAATAACTGGCTTGCACACACTGACAGACATGGGCCCATAGGCTCACAAGTAGAAAAGCTCCAGCATATTGAGCTAATAAACCACAAGGGAGCATCCACACATTAGTCTGTGAAAGGTGCTCTGAGTTCCACTCCTCAACAGGACCGACCTAATGTCTTCAGAATCTCATTGGATTGATACTCAAATCTGGACTGAATATTCTTTTCTGACATGGCTGGTGATGGGAGTTATTCCACTCTCACCAAGGTAGCCCATTGTGCTGATTCTACTTTGGAGACCTTCATTCATGAAATCTCAGAGGGGAAAAAGGTTTCTTGGAATCTTTTCAGATTCAGTTGACCCTGGTATTATCCTTTCTGTTGGTTTTATTTGTTTATGTATTTAGCCTCTTTATTTAGATTTAAGTTTTAAATTTAGAGTGGTTCTCTATACCTCCAGGGGTGGGGAACCTGCACCATTCGGGTCACATGAGGCCCTCTAGGTCCTCAAGTGTGGCCCTTTGACTGAATCCAAACTTCATAGAACAAATCCCCTTAATAAAAGTATTTGTTCTGTAAAACTTGGACTCAGTCAAAAGGCCACACCCAGGGACTTAGAAGGCCATATGCAGCCTGTAATCTAGACCATAGGCTCCTTGAGAACAGGAATTATTTTTTATTTCATTCCCTTTTAGTTCCTATCACAGCACACTATACCTAATACATACTTAACAAATGTTTCTAGCAGGTGGCTAACTGTGCTGCCCATTTCCAGAGATCTAGGGAAGGTACCTCAGCATCCCCCATAATCACTGAATGATGACTAAAATTCATTAACCAGGGGATGTAGCCTTTCATAGCACATGCAGAAGCTAGGATTAGAGTTCAGATGCCCTAGGAGAGATACCTCAGTGACTTACATTTCGAATGAGCAGCAAATAACTGATAATATAACTTTTCCTGAAAGCAAGATTTGATAGAGGGAAGGAAAGCAGCAAGAGTTCATTGGGTACCCAAAGGTAGAAGTCAAGGTAGTTGGCAGCAAAGATGGCGGTGGCAATGGGACAAAACAGAGGGAGAAAAGATATAGAAAAAACCACTATGCTAAATGACCCTTTTCTGCCTTCGGGTCAGCCCTGGATCAGTTCTCTCTCCTTCTCCATCCCACTATTCAATCTTGCACTCAAGATGCATTCAGAATGAGATATCTCACCTGACCATAGCCAGGAGGATTTGATTTCTTTGTCTGCTTTTATGACTTACTTTGATCTACTCTCTTTCTCTCTCTCTCTTTTTTTATCCACCCAGGGGGGAAGCCATGAGGAAATGAATTAACTGGGTCAGCAGAAGTAGAGTTTAAAATTTCTGTGAATAAAGAATCCTAAATTCAACTGTTAGAAAATTTTGTGGGAATTCAGTTTACATTCTAAAGTTGAAAGCTGCAACTAAAGAGCTGGGGATCTGTAGTACCAGCAGCCCTTTCCTCCCCCACCCCTCAACTCTAAAAATCCTTCCTATCAAAATAAAATTGGGGTTAGCAAGCAGTCTGCAAAAAAAGAAAGAAAGAAAGAAAGAAAAATGACAAAAACAAAAATCAGGGCATCTATCCTCACCGCTTCTGGTCAGGGATAGTAAATATGGGAAACAGAATATGCTTCGTTGTTAGGCAGCCAAATCTATTTAGATCGTGACATGACAGAGTTGGCCCTAAAAGGGAGAACGAGGTTGAAGAAATGAAAGATGAAGACAGAAGACAAACATTACCTCCTTCCGAATTTTCCAAGGGCTGTCCCTGTCAGTAAGGGAGAAGGACCCCTCTCTTCACTGGGTGGATTTGGGGATCTGAGGGCACAACTCATCACTGATGCTTTCATAGGAAGACTAGAATTTGACATGTTGACCCTCAATTCCTGAATGTCTGGGAACCCACTTTTTTCACCCTTCCACCAGAAGAGGGGGAAAAACATGTTTGGGCAGTGGAGTCACTGTGAGAAAGCAAATGAGTGAATGCAGCAGAATAAGGGCCAGACACCCTCCAGAACAGCTACCGTTGCATCCTTAGGGGGCTGGGGCTTAGAGGGGGGTGCAGCACCAGGGCCCACAAGTTAGATGTCAATTCTGCCATACTTATGGAGGGGTGTGAGCTTGCGTGTTCAGGAAAGAGAAATATAGAAAAACAGTTAGCCTCTGTTAATATTTGATAGGCAGCCAAAGCTCCTTTGTTCCCAAACTCAGTGAGCTACCCGTGAAAAAATAAATTGCTTTTCAAGAACATTCATCACAGCAAGTGGCTCATTTCCTTGTCCTCAAACAACCCCGTTCCTAGGCTCCTGCTCCCATTGAAAAGTACTCAGATGTAGTAAAAAAAAAAAAAAAAAAGTTTTGGGGGGGGCGGTGGGGGGGGGGGGGTGGGGTGGAGGGGGAAGGCAGGCAGAAAAATACAAACATTTAGGGGTGTTGGTGTGTCCTGGTGTGTTTTGTCATACACAGTCTCTTCTCCTCCCTGGGCTTTCGCCTTAGAGAAAAGGCTGGGTGCCTAATGGGGGATAATTCCGGAACACGAGAGCAACCGCGCTGACCCATATGGAGGCCACGGCCCTTCCGTGGCCCGTATATTAATGCCCCAGCATCCAGCGTGGTGCTAATAGTTAGCTGATTAGTGGCTGAACAGTCTCTGGAAGTCTTTATGAGGCTAATGAACAGATTTTTCTTTGCCTTAATCACAAGTCTGCCTGCAGGAGAACTGCCCCGGTAACTGTGAAACCAAATGGAATTAAGAGGCTCGCTAGGATCGGGAGTTCGGAAGCAGCTGTTCCCAGCACCGAGCACTGGGCCATTTCTAAGCCTGGTTAATAGGTCTTGTGCCAGAAGCTGGGGGATGTGAGGAGGGAGAGCTGTGGGGGAAGGGCAAAGGAAGGGGAGGGGAAGAGGGGGGGAGGGGGAGAAGAAGGAAGGGGGAGACAGAGAGAGAGAGAGAGAGAGAGAGAGAGAGAGAGAGAGAGAGAGAGAGGAAAGGGAGAGACAGAGAGAGGGAGGGAGGGACAGACAGAGAGAGAGGGAGAGGGGGTAGAGGGGGAGAAAGAGAGAGGGAGAGGGAGGGGGAGGGGGAGAGGGGGGAGAAGGGGAGGGGTAGAGGGAGAAGGAGAGGGAGAAAGAGAGACAGCGAGAGAGAGAGAGAGAGAGAGAGAGAGAGAGAGAGAGAGAGAGAGAGAGAGAGAGAGAGAGAGAGAGAGAGAGACACACACACACAGAGACACACACAGAGAGACAGAGAGAGGGAGGAGACAGAGAGAGAGAAGAAAGGACTGGCATTCTACCCACCACCATTTCCCCCCTCCCTGGTTTTCTCCAGGCCTTGAGATGAGCTTATCCCCACCCCCACCCCCACCCCAGCCTCAAACCAAGGGGAGAGAAACCACCTGGCTCCAACCTGTTGTGTTCATTAGGGCAACTGAGTCCCAGGAGAATTCCCACATTAACTAAGTGGCCTGCACATTCCCTTTGCTGCTTTTGGAGAAGGAGGAAAAAAATGCCAACATAACTTTATTGTTTGGGTTTTGGAAATAGATACTGACAATTTTTTTTAAAGGCTCCTTTTCACTCCCTACTAAGAATAGCCTAATTTATTCAAGCTTTCATTTGGCCAGGGAGAGGGGAGGGAGAGAAGGGGGGTACTGAGGACCAGGCTGGCTGGACTCCCTTTTTATTCACACAGATGAAAGAGTGCTAGCGAAAAGGCAAAGGACACTCTTTGCATTTAAAGGTGCTCCTTCCACCCGGCTCTCCAAAGGAATGACGGGCCTCCATTTCAGCTGCTCTCATTGGCTGGCAGGCCATGCTGGGATGACCTCTGGCTTCTCCCAGTTTTCATTGGCTGGCCCTGGCTACAAGAACGGTGACCCTCTACTCAGCGTGCCCTGGGGAGGCCCACACTGGAGTGTAGATTTATGTGGAATGGAAAGTGGGGAGAGAAGACAATGGAGACCCTTGGAAGGGAGATGGGAAGGGCCTGTCCTGTCCAGGTCATAGACTTACACAACCACAGGATTTAGACATGGAAGACACCATTGATCCTTCATTTAATAGAAGAGAAAAATCTACCTTCTGGCTTTGCCAAGTGGAGAGAAGTGCTGGTCACTTGGGGGCAGTGTGGCATAACATAAATTTCGGATTTAAAGACCTGGGTTCTAGTTCCATGCCTGCTACTACTCACCAGCTCTGTGACCCTGGACAAGTCTTTGGGCTCATCTTTTCTCATCTGTAAACCAGAAAGTTGGTAGACTGCGTAATCTTCAAGGATTTCCCTTTCCTTTCAAATGCAACATTTTGTGATTTGCTGTGTGCAGATTGGAGAGGCTGGGGCATTAGATTTAGAATCAGAAACCTGGATTTGAGACCAAGCTTTGTCACTGACTAGTTAAGTGATCATGGACAAACTGTTTAATCTCTCAATCTCAGTTTCTTCATCTGTGAAATTAAGGGAATAATATTTGTATGACTTTCCTCCCTGGGGTGTTGTGAGGGAAGCCCTTCTTAAAACTGTGAAGCAGTAGCTGTAAACTTTTCTATGTATTATTAATATTTTGCAAGGCAATCAGGGTTAAGTGTTACACAGGGTCACACAGATAATAAGGGTCAAGTATCTGAGGCTGAGATTTGAACTCAGATCCTCCTGGCCTCCATTCACTGCACCATATAGCTGCTATCTCTAAACTTATAAAATTATGCACTTCTATTAGTAAAAAAATAAAGATTCGAGCATATATCCCAAAATATTTACTATTCATAAATCATAGATATGCATTACTCTGCTAATAATTCTGTTCATCATAAAAATTATGCCAAAATAGACATTAAAAAAGAATGTGATAAAGATGAAATAATATTTGAGTCTAGACTCAATAGGGAGACACTGGAGTTTATTGAGTAGGGGAGTAATAACCATACCTGAATTTTTGGAAAGTCACTTTGGCAGCTATCTAGTGGGTGGCCTAGAGTGCAGAGACACTTAAAGCAAGGAGACCAGTTAGACAGTTACTGCAAAAGTTCAGGCAAGAGATAATGAGGGCTTGAACTGGAGGGACTGAATGTATGAGGGGAGAGAAGAGAAGATGGGAGAGGTGGTGTAGAAGTAGGGACAAGATTTGGATGTGGGGGAAGCAGAAGGGGATGAGGCGGAAGTAGCCTTAGCAGGAATCAGGAAGTCTGGAAGTGGTGAGCAAGTTGGTTTGGGGTTTGTTTGGGTTTTTTTTGGTTGGGGGTGGGGGAGATAAAAGGAGATTTGTCACCGATCAGTACACATCCATGCTCTCTCCTCATGTGTGACTCGCTCTGTCCCACTCAAGACGAGAAGGGTCCAGGCAGGGCTCTTCCTTACCCAACAGTTGCTTTCCCCGGTGCTATTTGAGGGGGCAAGTGGCAGGGGGAGGAGCTGCTCAAAGTTTATTAGTTTCTGTCTATCTTCACCAGGTTCCAAGGCCATGTCCCTTCTGTGAGAAGGAGCCAAGACTCAGAGCCTCTAAATCCTCCATCTAATGACTGACCTATAAGGCCAGTGATCAGAAATCAGCTGTGACCTATTTTGTGTTTCCTGCACTTTAATGCCTACTGCTAGTAAGGGTGGGCTAGGAGTTATAAACAAACTCCCTTTTCTAGAAATTCCTAGACTGTCTGGGTATAAAGGAGGGTCTGCTTTCCCTTTAGCCCCGCCCCTGGCCCCAGGCTGCCCAGATCCTACATGACTTCTTTGGTTGCTCACACTACTTGAAGGAGATGACAGTTACCAATTCTGTTCCTTCCATCAAGATGGAGGACCACAAAGCTTGACCGTCTGCCCTGCTTCTATGCTCCCCCCCATACATACACCCTCAGATACCATCCTCTGACCTATGGATGCAACCTAATGACCCTGGACACGTTGCTTGACTTTTTCAAGCCCCAATTCCTCATCTGTAAAATGGGGGAGTTGTGGCCTCTAAGTGCTCTCATGCTCCTATGACCTAAGATTCTCTGAGCTTTGAAGCTTGTTGTCAGCTCTGCTACTGCACCGCGGGACTTCTAGACCTTTCCATCCACCCTAGAGCTGGACTGGGTGTTGTCTCCTCCAATTAGAGTCTGAGCCTCTTGAGGGCAGGGTCTGTCTCACATTTTCTACCTGGATTGCTAGCACTTAGCACTGTGCTTCTGGTACAGTAATCCCTGAATAAATGCTTATGAATCAATTAATTCATTCATATTGCTTATGTATTAGATGAGGACAACCTGAATCTAGGAGAAGCCAGAGGTGCATAACATCACAGTAGACTTTTTTTTTTGCTTTTTTGGGGGGAGGGCAATTGGGGTTAAGTGACTTGCCCAAGGTCACACAGCTAGTAAGTGTTAAGTGTGAGAGGCTGGATTTGAACTCAGGTCCTTCTGACTCCAGGGCTGGTGCTCTATTCACTGCGCCACCTAGCTGCCCCACAGTAGACTTTTTAAATGTATTATTTTGTTCCTATTATTCATTCAATGAAAGCATAAAATACTATATAAATTTATGCAGTAAAATGTTCTTTCTGCTGTCTATACATACACACACACGTATAGCTACCACCTAATTTTTGCTAGACTTTCCATCAGTTTTTATCAAGTAGTGAGACTTGCCCCACTATCTGGGTTTTTTGGATTATTCAAATACTATGTTTCTCTGCTTGTTTGCTTCTGTATGTTGTATGCTTAATCTGTTCCACTGATTGACTTCTTTCTTTTAAAAATCATTACAATGTCATTTTAATGATTATTGCTTTGTAGTATAGTATAAGATCTGGAACTGATAGAGCTTTACCTTCTCACTTTTTGTTTTTGTGATTCTTAATCTTTTGTTCCCCTGTATACATTTTATTATCATTTTTTCTAACTCTATAAAACATTATTTTCGGAGTTTGGTATAGTACTGAATAAGTAAATAATTTAAGTGTTAGTTTTAAAATATGACTTTTTATATTTAAATCTATTTAAGGGCAGCTAGGTAACACACTGGATAGAGTGCTGTCCCTGAAGTCAGGCACATCTTTGTGAGTTTATATCTGACCTCAGACATGTACTAGCTGTGTGACCCTGGGCAAGTCAGTCAACCCTGTTTGCCTCAGTTTCCTCATCTGTAAAGTGACCTGGGGAAGGAAATGGCAAACCACTCCAGTATCTCTGCCAAGAAAACCCTAAATGTGGTCAAAAAGGATCACACATGACTGAAATGACTGAACAAGATATTGAAATCACCTTTATTTTTGGAACTTGTTGGAGTTGTAGTGTAAGATGCTAGTCTAAGCCCTTAACCAGTTGAAATTAATTGATTTTCCAGTTTTCACAACAATTCTTGCCAAATAGGAAGTTCTCTTCCAAGTAGTTTATGTTCTTGGCTTTATCAGACACTGGATTTTGGAATTTGAATGTTTCTGTTTCTGAATTCTACTCATCTGTTCCACTCACCTACTTTTCTAGTTTTGATGTGTTTGGGTTTTTTAAAATCCAGACCTGTCATTTCAACAATGTAGGTAGCTCTTGGGGAGGAAGTTCTTTCTACCAATGAATGTAAGCAATGGTTTGCCTCTGAATCTTCAAGAGTTGTGAGGGGTGGTTGAGAGCTTAAGTGCCATGTTTAGGATCAAATAGGCAATATGTGTTAGAAGCAGCACTTGAAGCCAGGTTATGTAGACTCTGAGACCAGCCCTCAATCCACTAGGCTGTACTCCTTTTAGATGAGAAGGGATGAAGGTTTATACCGGGATGATAGCTGTGTGAAAAGAGAGGACAGGACAGATGTGCAGGTAGAAACAACAAGATTTGGTGACTGAATGAATATGTAAGGTGAGCAAGCATGAAGAAGTGAGGATGCCACCACGTTTGCAGGCCCGGGTGACTGGAAAGATGGTGCTGTCCTTGATCCAACAGGGAAATTTAGAAGATGGGTGGCTCAGGAGGAACGATAATGTAATAAGAGCTGGGATGAAATCAAAGCCTGTCCCATGCAAAATGAAAAGGGGAAGCAGGGTTCTTATTCACAGATCACTGCTCCACCCTCAGCCCAGAGCCCACCTCTGAAGGTATCTGATATAGCCATGGGGAGGGCAGAGGGGCTAGTTAGCGTTTAGATTATAATTGCCGGACAACACCATGTCAGACTCAGAAGCAGGGAGACTGTAGTGAGGGAGGGGGAGGGATAAGACTAGGTATGGCTGTGCTGGAGATAAACTCCAAAATTAATTACTGGTGGTGGAGGGGAAGGGAATGGTGCCACATGATTCTTCTTCTCTGCTTGCTTGATAACATACCCCCTGACATCAGACCAGAGCCACAGCTCCCACCTTGGAGATCACTGGTCTGTGACATCAAGCTTGTTAAATCTATGTAGCACCCACTCTTCTCCCTCTTCTTTTCTCAATGTTCATGTTTTAGAAATGATTAGGGTAAATGGATAAATGGCATGCTTGTTGTATTTGCAGATAACACAAATCTTATAGGAATAGCTAATATTGGAAGACAGTCTGGATCCAAAAAGGACCTCAGTAAGCTAAAATAATGCATCAAATTCGACAAGCTACCACTTAATCTGGATAAATAGACCATTCAACACTTGGGTTAAAAAAAATTAACTTCACAACTACAGAATGAGGGCAGCATGGCTAGTTAATAGCTCCTATGAAAAAGATTTGAGGGTTAAAATCAATCACAAGCTCAACACGATTCAATAGTGTCATGTAGCTACCAAAAATGCATTCAATACTTGGCTGTGTTAGGAGGAACCCAGTGTCCACAACAAGGGAGGCAGCTTATATTCAGCTGAGGAAATGCAGATAAGTAAATACAAAGTACATGCCAAGAAATTTCAGTAGGGAGAGAATGACAATAGCTTAGGGAATGAGGAAAGATTCCTATGGAATATGTCACATGAGCTGTTCTTTAAAGGAACCCAGGGATTCTATAAGGCAAAGGTAAGAAAGGAATACGTTCTAGATAAACAGAACTATGCTCCTGGTACAAAGGCAGGGGCACAGAAGATGGAGTCATTTTAAAAGAACAACTAGCAGGATATTTTCACTGGAAAGGAGTGTGAAATGAGACTGGAAATGTGGATTTCAGTCAGACTCTGAATGCCTTTAAATGCTAGGATTAGAAATTTCCATTTTATCCTAGAGGTAATATATTGCCATTGAAAGTTTTTTTGAGTGTGCATGAGTGAGTGTATGTGCATGTGTGTGTACATGTGAAACCACAGGAGAAGAAAGGGGACATCATGGTCTGAGTTTCATATGTTACAATTATTGTTTTTCCATGTATGAATATAAGTAATTCAACTTTGATAAGTTCCTTATGATTTCTTTTCCCTGTTTACCTTCTCATGCTTCTCTTGCTTCTTGTATCTGAATGTCAACTTTTCTATTCAACTCTGGTTTTTTCATCAAGAATGCTTGAAAGTCCCCTATTCCATTGAATGATGATATTTTCCCCTGAAACATGATACTCAATTTTGCTGGGTAGGTGTTTCTTGGTTTTAATCCCAGCTCCTTTGACCTCCAGAATGTCATATTCCAAGTCCTTCAATCCCTCAGTGTAGAAGCTGCCAGATCCTGTGTTATCCTGATTGTGTTTCCACAGTATTCAAATTGTTTCTTCCTGGCTGCTTGTAATATTTTCTCCTTGATCTGGGGACTCTGGAACCTCGCTATAATATTCCTAGGAGTTTTCTTTTGGGCATCTTTTTCAGGAGGTGATCGGTAGATTCTTTCAACCTCTATTTTGCCCTCTGGTTCTAAAACATCAGGGCAATTTTCCTTGAGAATTTCTTGGAAGATGATTTCTAAGTTCTGTTTTTGATTATGGCTTTCAGGCAGTCCAATAATTTTTAAATTATCTCTCTTGGATTTATTTTCCAGATCAGTGGTTTTTCCAGTGAGATATTTCACATTGCCTTCTATTTTTCATTTGTTTGGATCTATTTAATAGTATCTTGATTTCTCATAAAGTCACTAGCTTCCATTTACTCCAGTCTAATTCTGAGGGAATGATTCTCTTCAGTGAGCTTTTGAGATTCTTTTTCTATCTGGCAAATTTGGCTTTTTAAGGCATTCTTCTCCTCATTGCCTTTTTGAGCCTCTTTTGTCATTTGAGTTAGTCTATTTTTTAAGGTATTATTTTCTTCAGTCAGGTTGTTGACTCTCATTTTATAATTTTCTTGCATCATTCTCATTTCTCTTCCCAATTTTTCCTCCACTTCTCTTATTTGGTTTTCAAAATACTTCTTAAGCTCCTCTATGGCCTGTAACCAATCTGTTCTTTTCTTGGAAGCTTCTGGTGCAGGAGTTCTGACTTCATTATCTTCCTCCTGTTCCATGCTCTGATCTTTTTTGACCCAAAAAAAGGAGTCCAAAGTTGGATTACTGTGCTTGGCTTGCTTCCCTCGTTTGCTCATGTTGCCACTGAATTACTTGACTTTTGGGCTTTTTGCCACAGTAGGACTCTGCTACCAGACAGGGGAGCTTTGTCCCAATCTCTGGGGTTTTCACAACTGCTGGAGCTATTAGTTGGCTGCCCTCTCTGAAACCTCCACATGCTCTGGCAAACTGCTCGTGTACCCCAGGACCTCCACCCTAGACCACAATCCACATCCAAGCAGATTAAAGCAATAGAGATTACCTCTCAGACTGGTTGCTTGGTCCTCCTACAATCTGCAGGCCAGGAGCTCTGAAGCAGCCACATGGTGGTGGCTGCACAGCTGGTACACTTCAGCTGCTTCTCCCTCCAGGGGGCAAAGACCAACTGCACTCCCTAATTCCCAGGTCCCAAAGTCCACACTGACCTCTCACTTTGCCCTTAGCATCTGTGGGTTGATAATTCTGCAAACCACCACAGCTGCTGGTGATCTGAAGTCCCTCCAGCTGGAGGCTGGTTGTAGCCGCCCTGAGGCTAAAACTTCTGGTTCACCCAGGGCTGGGCTCCGCTCCTAGAGCGCTGCACTGGCTGCTTCCTGCCAGCCTGCCAGGCTGTTCTCGGTGGGAGGTTAGCTTCTCTGTGTCATTTTGTGGGTTCTGTAGTTCCAAAGTTTGTTCAGTCATCTTTTACATGAATTGGAGGAGGTGGAAGAGGGAGCCCAGCAGAAGTCCTGTTTCTACTCTGCCATCTTGACTCCACCCCCTAAATAATATATTTTAAAAATAAAACTATTATTTAAATTTGTTGGAGAATGGTATGTTTTAGCACATATGAGACACTAAATCGTATTAAATTTAATCATTTGTTGAATTTGGGGGGTTACTATGGGTTTATTGGGTAGCTAGTTGACAAAATAGATAGAGTGCTTGCTCTGGAGTCAGGAAGACTCATCTTACTGAGTTAAAATCTGATCTCAGACACTAGCTGTGTGACCGTGGGCAGGTCACTTAACCTGCTTTGCCTCAGTTTCCTCATCTGTAAAATGAGCTGGAGAAGGAAATGGCAAACCATTCTAGTATCTTTCCCAAGAAAACCTCAGATTGAGTCATGAAGCCTGAAAATGACTGCACAACAAGAAAAGGTTAAGGTTACCCTTTGATTGTAGCTTCAATTCTTCCTTCCAGTTCTGCTGCATGAAGAATTTTAGGACTTTGGACCTTAGGAGGACAGGAAGAGATGAGAGATACACCCCTGACAAGGGATTACCATGTTCAAAATTGGAGAAAGGACCGCCAAATTGTCTTGATGGTAGTTCTTCTCTTTGCTGATGCTAATTATCGAACCTACTTACACTGTTCTATAATGAACTAGCCAAGGACAAAAACTATGAGAAGCTCCTGCTAACAGTTGGATAGTGAGATGACAGAAAGTGCCAATCCTTAGAAATTCCATATTTCACCCTATCCCTAATACCATACCCTGAACCGAACTGAGGTTACAAGTCTAGGGTTTCTGTAACTTCATCTGATGATTGGCCCTGCTGGATTTAAGAATTCAATATCCTGTGGAAATGGTGTCATTTCTATTCTTTAACCTACTCTCAGGAAGTTCAATCATTAGGAATGAAAGAAACTCAAACTGTGAATTTCCTAGAACTCCTGGGTTTGAAGTAGTTATTTATTTATTTTTTCCTGTTTGAGAGACTTCTAGCACCTAGGAGAGTGGCAGATATCAGTTATTTAGTAAATATTTATTATTCAATGTTTTCTTGTTATTATGAACTATTTATTTGTTGGTTGGTCCCACGATGCTAGTGAAAACAAGCATCCTTATGCAATATCTAAGCATGTTTGTCTTCTTTTGAGGAGAGCCAATACCACCAAGGCAATGTCGTGTGACAAATGCTTGATAAATATAGCAAGTTTAGGAAAGATGTAGGACTTCCCCAGGGCATGGGAACCGTATGATTGGTTTCTGATTGAGTAAATCAATGAATCCACACACCTTTTGAAAATGAATCTCTGTTGTGCTCCTCAGGGATCAGGAGTCAAAAAGGTTGACAATGCTCTGAAAAATAAGGTTCCATGAGCTTGTTTTTAAAAATATTTTGACAACTCTACTTCAATATAATTTGTTTCACTTGGAATTCTGTGTGTTTTATTGTGTACGTTTATATGTGTCATTCTGAGAAGGGGTTCATAGATTTGACCATACTTCCAAAGGGGTCCATGATGTAGAACCTCTTAAATCTTTGCTCTAGAGTCCACATGGTATTTGATTTAATCTTCTTTTCTGGTGCCTTTTTAAATTATGATTTTGAATTGGAGGCTAGAAAGATGTAATACTGACCAAGTCTTCTTTACTTACAGTCACAGACTATTATGTCCTTACATTCCAGATTGAGTGTCTAAATTTTATAAAGGCAAGGTGACTTATTTTAGGTCAAGCAGTTACAGCAAAGAAAGTAGAACTCAAATCTCTTCTGGTTTCTCCAGAAAAACTTATAAAACAACCTCTCTTGCTATGGCCTCTTTAGCCCCTCTTCCATATATTTACATAAGATATAGGTTATATTTACATATAATATGAAATGTAGTCTGCCCTTTTGTAATCTTCAATGAGTAAAACCTTTGACCTCTGAGCAATGGCTCCCTACAACCTCCAGGATCAAATATAAAATCCTCTGACTTGTAAAGTCCTTTATAACCTGGCTTTTTCCTATCTTTCTAGTCCCCTCATGCCTTACTCCCCTCCAAGTACCCTATAATCCAATGGCTTGGACACTCTACTGCTATTCTTCGTAGGAGACACTATCTCCTTACTCCATGTATTTTCAGTCCGCCCCAAGGCCTGGAATTCTTTCCCTTCCCATCTAGCTTTGCTGGTCTCCTTCCAATCCCTGTTTTAATCCCACCTGCTATAAGAAGCTTTTCCCAAAGTCCCTTAACACTGGTGCCCTCCCTCTGAGATTACCTCCAACCTGTCATAAGTGTGTGTGTGTATGTGTGTGTGCTGTTTGCACATATCATCTGCTTGGCGAATTACCCCACTAGATTGAGAACAGGGGCTGCCTTTTACCTTTCTTTGTACTCTCAGTGCTTCAAACAGTCCCTGGCACATTGCAGGGAATTCATAAATACTAATTAACTTGACTTGATTCTGTGGGACTTCACCAGTGCTAAAGGGAGAGCCTCAGAAAAAAAATTATTTGGTTTATCCATTCCCTCCTCTCCCTTCAATTCCCTCCTGGTATCATTTGTTTGAACTGTAACTGGTGCTATCTCCCTCACAGTCAGGAGGTGAGAGAGAAAGGCAGTGATGCATTAGAAAGATTGAAGTAGAAACAGGACACTTGAGGTCTGCTCTTGTAAGTGCTAAATAAGGGCTGACCATTCTAGGGTTCTCAGAGAGTCATCTCGCTTTTTTTGGAGGGGTTGTTATTTTGGAGGGGGAGGACAGGGCACTTGGGGTTAAGTGACTTGCCCAAGGTCTAATGGCTAGTAAGTGTTAAGTGTCTGAGGCCACATTTGAACTCAGATCCTCCTGACTCCAGGGCCAGTGCTCTATTCACTGAGCCACCTAGCCACCCCAAAATCTTAAGAGTCATCTCACTTTTAACCTTCTATTACTAAGCTACACTTTTACTTTGGGGGCTGTGCTAATCAGAACCATCACTATCTTGGGCTGACTAGAGCTTTGCCTCAGGGGGCAACATCTGGAAGTGGTGAGAATGTAGGGCAGGACAGCCCTCCTTCCCGAAGTGGTCACCATTCTTCATATTCATCTTCTGGTGCCCACAGGCCTCTGCCACCACATATCACAACTGGGTCCTGTCACTTTGATACCCTTCTCAGTACCCACTACTATTTATAATGTATAGTCATATTATATTTTATATAGTAATAATACAATATGATATGATATAATATTTATTGTGTATTGTTTTTATTTTTTCCCAATGGCAAGAGGTAGAAGGGAAAGTTGTTTTCGTTGTTCATTAAAAAATCTATTTTAGAAAAATAAGATAAGGCTGAATGAAACAACTTCTAAAGCCTCTGCGGCAAGATTGTAAACACTGTAAGTACTGAGACGGAACTATGGATACTATTTATTCCCCATAGCACTTATCACAAGACTTAGTTCACATAGTAGGTGCTCAATAAGTCTTTGTTAATGGGTTTCTCAGAAAATTCAATAAACCAGAAATTGTCATTCCTTGTGCCCTCCAGTAAATTGAATAGCTATGAGACATACCTTAAGATGTATCTAGGATACTTGGATTTTATTATTTGGCTTAGACAGCATGAGGTTGTCCTTTTGTAGTATAGAATCATAGATTTTTGAGCTGGAATTGACCTTACAGGCCAAGTCTAATATCTTCATTTTACAGATAAGGAAATGGGGACATAGACATGTTAAGTGACTTGCCTAGGGCCATACAGCTAAGGTGAGTCTAAGGCAGGATTTGAACCCAGGCCTTGCTGACCCCAAGATCAGAGCCCATTCACTATGCCTCAGTATCATAGATTTCTAGAATCCCAAAGGACCCATTCTAATCCCCTGATTTTATGAATAAGGAAACTGAGGCAGAAATTGGTGAAATGATTACTCCTCCTCAGGCCCACCCTTGCCCTACTCCCCCAGATCACACAACTAGTTCCTTAGTGACAGGGCTAGGATTAGAACCCAGAATTCAGAACTTGTGATTCAGAAGTCTCACAGTTTTTCACATTACCTTTTTCTCTGGACAGCCCTGTGCTGTCATCCATGACTAACTTTAGTGCATGTAATTTAGCTTGCAGCTTGCAGGTGGTTGAGTGACAAATGGCTGCAACTCCATTTCATTTCCCAGAAGTAAACTTATTTGTGTTGGCAAGGTCCCCTTTCCAATCTCCTCTCCCCCCAAGCCCCAGGGGTTCATCCCCAGGTTGGCAAATATTGGCTCCTCCCCAAGAGCTGTCATTTTGTTTGTTTGAAAAATATCTCTTTTCTTCTTTCTTGTGCCAAACTTTTCTTTACTCCCTCCCTCTTTGGCTTTGCCAGGCCCTCAGCACAGAGGTTAAAGTCACTTTGGAAGGACTAGGTTTTCTTTTCCAACTTTTCCCTATCTCCTAGGGCTCACCTTGAATATTCTCTCTTCTGTGAAGTCTTCTGAGATCCTCTAGCCTACCCACCTATCTCCCTCCTTTCATCTTCTATGGCACCTATTATTTCTGTTACCCACTTAGTACTTAACACATATTTCCTTGTATGATTAATTACAGTAACATTTTGTCTTATATGTTCAACTAAGTTATATGATCCCTTGATGGCAGGGGCCTCCCCTTGCCTCTTATCCTGCAGGTCCTTAAACATTTTAATATTTTGGACCATCTTTGTGATTTAATTGGTGTAGGGCAGGGGTGGGGAACCTGTGACCTTGAGGCCACATGTGGCCTTCCAGGTCCTTGGATGCAGCCTTTTGACTGAGTCCAAGTTTTACAGAACAAACCCTTTTACTAAAGGAATTTGTTCTGTGAACTTTGGATTCCATCAAAGGAATCCAATTTGAGGACCTACAGGGCCAGTTGTAGCCTCAGGTTCCCCACCTCTGATATAGGGTCTCAGGGAGAAATTTCTTCTCTACTAATGAAGATGGGTACCTTCTCTTCAATTTATAGTCTTACAGAGTTGCCTGGGGGCACTAAGTCAAGTGACTTTGTCAGGGTCACACAGCCAGCATGTGGCAGAGACAGGACTCTAACCGAGATCTTCCTAACTGTGAGGCCAGCTGTCTATCCACTGTGCCTTCTTGTGCCTTATACACACAGTAAGTGATCAATCATTCTTTGTCAGTCAACAAAATCTTTAATTAGAGCAGAAAGAACAATCTCAGTATCTACCCTGTTCCAAGTGTTTGGGGTTTTGTTGGGGTGTGATGGTCTTGACTAGAAAGACCCCAGGATGATGAAAGATGGAGATGGGCTGAATGGGCCGTAATCACAGCCAGGCACACTCTGACCGTGCGGTCATGAGACGGTGACACAATGTCTTTGGGCCTTGTTTTTGTTCTCTAAAAATGACAAATACAATAAATTAAGAATGGTTGTTTCTCGCTGAGACAATTCTTCTTCTGACCCAGAGAGATTGGCCTGACAGAAATGGGGCTGGAAGTGAGAAAGAATTTTTTCCCAAGCTGGAAACAAAACCAAAGCAGCCCTTCAGGCTGCAGATGCATCATCCCTGGGCCTGGGGGATGATTTTCATAGAGAAGAGATTATTTGAACCTCTCTGCATACCATCATTAGAAAGGGACTTCCTGATAATGAAATAGAAAACATTCTCACTCTGTCTTTCTGTATTTCCATCTGTCTTCCTCTTTCATGATACATATTTGGAGCTGGAGGAGATCTTGGAGTGAGTGGTTCCAACATCCTGACTTTACAGATGATGAAATGGCTTCAGGACAATTTTAAGTGATTTCCCTGGGTTCACATAGTTACTAGGTATCTAAAGGAGGATTTGAGCCCAGGACTTCCAAGTCCACTGCTCTATCCTCCCTCCCTCCTTCCCTCGTGTGTGTGTGTGTGTGTGTGTGTGTGTGTGTCTGCCTCTCTCTCTCTCTCTGTCTCTCTCTCTCTCCCTCCTCTTCCCTCTTTTAGCCTCTTCCCTTAATCCCCTCCTTTCTCTGTCTCTGTGACTCTGTATTTCTGTCTGTGCCTCTCTGTTTCTCCCTCTTTACCATCCCCTTTTTCAGTCTCTCCTCTTCCATATAGTGCCTTCAAGAAAAAATGAGTTTACAGGGCAGCTAAGTAGCTATGTGACCCTGGGCAAGTCACTTATGCCCAATTGCCTCAAAAAAAGATAAGAAAAAGATCTGCTATTAATTTCTTCTCATTGTGGAAATTACCCACAATGTTTGTATATCATTTTAAATCATTGAAAAGGAAGTTATGATTTAAAGAGGCCAATCGAAGAAGAGAGATATAGAAAAAGGAAAAGAAATATAGAAATTCGAGTAGAGGCAAATACAATTGGGAAATAGAAGCATAAAGACAAACAGAGAGATAGAAAGTTTCCAGAGACAGAGAAAGATGAAGATAGAGATATTTAAGGAAAGAAATAAATACTGAGACACACACAGACTTAGAGAGATATGGAGATAGATACATAGATGAAAGAAATGAAAGGTGATATTTACTCCATGCCATCCAGCTGATGGGGTCCCATTTACCTTCCCCAGATCTCTTATATGGGCTTGCACATCTTAAAGTGATTCCTCTGCACCTGGATAAATGACTGGCTAGGTTGCTGTGGGTTATATAGCATATTATAGTTCTTGTTTATGTTTAGGCAATTAGTTGTGGGACTCTTTGTGACCCTATTTGGGTTTTTTTTTTTTTTTTGGCAAAGACACTAGAATGGTTGGCCATTTCTTTCTCCAGCTCATTTTACAGATGAGAAACTGAGACAAATAGGGTTAAGTGACTTGCCCAGGGTCACACAACTAGCAAGTGTCTGAGGCTGGATTTGAACTCAGCTCCTCCTGACTCCGGAGCTGGCATTTTATCCACTGCACCATCTACCTTCCCAAAGGTTATAGTAGGTACCTCCTAACTAGCAAGGAAGCAAATAAATTTACCCTCAGGGATCTCAATGTGACAACCATCCAGTGTAAACATGATCATTCCTTTTAGCTTAGTCTATGGGAACTGACCCAATTCAAATCATTGCTGGCTGAAGCCATGAGAAGGTCAGAAACCCCATACCTACAAACATAGAAAAGTTATTGATCAGATCACAGTCTTAGCTGGTTGGTCTAGTGCTCTCAGATTGAAATAGCAAAATACAATATCAATAGGGGGATGATTGAATCAATGTCACTGACTGAATGGGTGAGCCATTTCAGACAAACAGAACCAGCAGGGCAGCCCATCAGTCACGTGGTGTATTGGACAAAACCGATCAACCATTCCTCCAAAATAATAACAATAATAATAGCAGAAAACATTTATACGTCACTTTAAGGCTTGCAGAGTGTTTTGCATGTATGATCTCATCTGACCCTCACAACCACTCAGGGAAGCAGGTGCTATTATTAGTCCCCATTGAACAGATGAAGAAAGCTGGGGCTGAGAGAGGTTAAGTGATTTGCCTAGAGTCACACAGCTAGGTAACTGAAGTGGTATTTGAACTCAGGTCTGTCCCCATGCCAAGACTGATGCTCTTTTGACTACGCCCACTTAACTGCAAATGATCAGTTAGTTGACTTAAAGGGGGTAATCTAGTATAGATTCAGTAATACCCATGAAAGGTGAGTCAGTCTCAATGCTTGAGAATGATAGTTGAAAAGGCTTTATGGAAGAAGTGGGCTGTGAAATGGACCTTGAAGGATGGGTAGGATTAGAGGTAGACCAGAAATCCCAATGGACGTGCTGTGGCATTGTAGTGCCAAAGTACAGACACAGGAGAATGCAGAGTTTCTGGGGACAGTTCTAGGGGTCAATTTGGCTGGTGGGGTCCTGTTGGAAAGATATAGCTCCTATGTAATGATCTTCTGGACTGCTGTAAGTTCTATTTCCCAAGGGAACTTTTTAGCACCTCTCCACAAATAGTATTTATTAACCTCCTTTTCTTTGACTGGGTTCATCCATAGCCAGGTCTCTGGACAAAGCATGAGAATAAAAAGTATTTGGCCCCACTGTTATCCATAACCAGCTCTGCCAAGCAAATGAGCTCATAATTAGGCAATTAAACCTGTGAGAAGCATGTAAACAGAGGGAGAAGTCCAACCTGTTCTTGCGCCACTTCAGGAAAACAAAGATGTCCCCATAGCTTTCCAGTAAGTCCTAAGAGTCTCTAGACTGGCCAAGGAATATGAACATTGGCAATAAATATTAGCACGTTGCTTAAGTCCTGCCTGGTCTTTTCCCTACCTCCTTCCCTCAAATTGCTGTGTTGTTCTAAGCTTACTTATTTAACTTAAAAGAATGTCTTGGCTTAAACTACTGGTAGGTAAAAATGGACTTGGGGCCAAGATCTTTGAGCTTCCTGTATTTCATAGGTCAAGACTTTAACCTTTGGAAAGAACAATGTTAAGTGTGTCTTCTAGCACCATAAATAGCTCAAAGTCATGAACAGCCTTAGGTAGTCTGACTTTAACTAGTATATTCTCATTGGTAGGGGCAGGAATCCCTCTACCCAAGGGCTTGCTCACCTGTTTGACCAATGTCTGAATCCCTTTTCTAGAGAAAAAAGCTTTTCATTCCATAGCAAGGAATTATAGTAACATAGATTTGGAGTTGGAAAGGATCTTAGGGATCATCTAGGACAGTCCTCTCATTTTATGGATGAGGAAACTGAGGCCCAGAGAGGTAAATGAACTTGTCCAAGGTCACACAGGTAGTAAAACTTTGAATCTGACATTCTTTCTGTTGCACCATACTGCTGAGAATTCAACTCTCCCAGGATAGTAACTTCCATTCATATTTAGGGGTAGATGGAGGGGTGACAAAGTCATTTCCGAGAGCAGATTTTGATGAGGGGATGAGGGAACTGATAATACGAAGACAGGAGGACCAGGCACCACTGAGAGAGCAAAAGGACATGGAAACAGTGAGGCTGGGAGAGATGCTGACAAACGTGGTAGGCTTTGGAATTTTACCAGTTTTACCATTTTATCTTGCACATAGAAGGCCAGCAATAAATACTTGTTGAAAGGGACTCATAAAAAGGATATTTTTAGAGGGTAGAGCCAAGACGGTGGAGTGAAAGCAGGGACTTCCTTGTGATCTCCCCCAAACCCTTCCAAATACCTGTAAAAAATGACCAAACAAATTCTAGAGCAGCAGAAAGCACAAAATGACAGAATGAAACAAATCCCAAGACAACCTGAAAATCAACAGGAAAAATCTATTGCACTGGACTGGGAGAGGAGCACAGGTCAGTGTGGGCCATGCCAGCATAGACTGGGACCCAGCAACACCCTGAGTAGGCCTCAGGGGACTGATTCATTGGCAGCTGTGGCAGTTTCCAGACTTCTCAACCCGTAAATACCAAAGACAACATAGAAGGTCAGTGAGAAAGGTCCATCTGAATCTGAGCAAGAGAGAAGCGTGGTCTGACCCAGTCCCAGTCCCAGGGCAGTGATGGTGGTGGTAGCAATGGTAGCAGCAGAAGCAGCAGTGGCTGCTTCATGGAGCTCTTGGCCCACAGATGGTGGGACTGATCAGAGGAGGATTGCAGGGATCTCTTTGCAGGCTCTGAGGCAGGATTCTCTTGCTTTGCCCTTACTTGGATCTGAGTTGCAGTCCTGGGCTGAGTGTGGGGGAGCTTGTGGTAGCAGTAAAGAGGGAATCCTCCTCACAGTCCAAGGCAGAAAAGAGTGCTTGTGATCTCTCACAGACAAGAGCACAGACCAGGAGAGGAGCAAACACCTCTCCTTAGATCATACCACCTTGGATGAACTGAAAATTTACAGGTCACTAGAAATATCTGTGAAAACAGCTGTGCAAAACCCCTGAAGCTTGGGACGGTGCACTCTTCACTCTGGAAGCAGAGTGCTACCTTAACAAAGTGCTAAAAAGTGAAGTAATTGGCTGGGAAAATGAACCAACAGCAGAAGATTTAAATCAGACTATAGAACCTTACTTTGGTGACAAGGAAGCTCAAAACAGAAACTCAGAAGAAGAAAACAAAGTCAAAGCTCCTACATCCAAAGCCCCCAAGAAAAGTACAAATTGGCCAAGGAAGAATTCAAAAAGGATTTTTAAAAATCAAGTAAGAGAAGTAAAAGAAAAAGTGGGTAGAGACATAAGAATGATGCAAGAAAATCATGAAAAAAGAGTCAACAACCTGCTAAAGGAGACCCAAAAAAATGCTGAAGAAAATAATACCTTAACAAATAGACTAACCCAAAGGGCAAAAGAGGTCCAAAAAGCCAATGAGAAGAATGCTTTACAAAGTATAATTAGCTAAATGGAAAATGAGGTCCAAAAGCTCACTGAAGAGAATAATCCCTTAAAAATTAGAATGGAGTAAATGGAAGCTAATAACTTTATGAGGAATCAAGAAATTATGAAACAAAATCAAAATGAAAAAACAGAAGACAATGTTAAATACCTCACTGGAAAAATAACTGTCCTGGAAAATAGATCCAGGAGAGAGAAATTAAAAATTATTGGCTACCTAAAGTAGTCTGAGGGGTAGCAGCAGATCACGGTAGTAGTATGGTATAGTAGATTTCACATATCTACATGGTATATTAGATCAAAAAAAGAGCCTAGGGGAGGCTAGGTGGCACAGTGAATAGAGCACCGGCCCTGGAGTCAGGAGGACCTGAGTTCAAATCCAACCTCATTCACTTAACACAAAAAAAAACTAGCCATGTAACCTTGGGCAAGTCACTTAACCCCAATTGCCCTGGCTTCCCCCTCCAAAAAAACAAACAAACAAACAAACAATGAAAGAGCCTAGATATCTATCATCTTTCAAGAAATTTTCAAGGAAAACTGCTCTGATATTCTAGAAGCAGAGGAGAAAATAGAAATTGAAATAAGGCACTGATCACCTCCTGAAAGAGATCCCAAAAGGAAAACTTCTAGGAATACTGTAGCCAAATTCCAGAGTTCCCAGGTCGAGGAGAAAATATTGTAAGCAGCCAGAAAGAAACAATTCAAGTATTGTGAAAACACAATTAGGATAACACAAGATTTAGCAGCTTCTACATTAAGGGGTCAGAGGGCCTGATCTCTGAGGTACCAGAGGTCAAAGGATCTAGGATTGAAACCAAGAACCACCTACCCCAAAAACCTGAGTATAATACTTTCAGGGGGAAGGATATGCAATGAAATAGAGGACTTTCAAGTATTTTTTTTTTTAAGCAATCGGGGTTAAGTAACTTGCTGAAGGTTACATGGCCAGTTATTTCTGGATGTGGTGCTGAGTATCTGAGCCCGGATTTGTTCCAGGTCATCCTGACTCTTACTCGCTGAGCCACCTGGCCGCCCCTAAGCAATTGGGTTAAGTAACTTGCTCAAGGTTACACGGCCAGGTGTTTCTGGGTGGTTGCTAAGTGTCTGAGCCCGGGATTCAATCTCCAGGTCTTCTCAACACTGGAGCCGGTGCTCTTACTCGCTGTGCTACCTGGCCGCTCCAACTTTCAAGTATTCTTAATAAAAAGACCAGAGTTGAGTAGGATATTTGACATTCAAATACAAGATTCAAGAGAAACATGAAAAGGTAAATAGGAAAGAGAAATCATAAGGGACTTATTGAAGTTGAACTATTTACATTCCTACATGGGAAGATGATATTTGTAGCTCATGAGGCCTTTCTCAGTAGTAGGGTAGTTGGAGGGAATTGTACTAGGAGAAGGAGAAAGGGAGAGGTAGAATGGGGTAAATTATCTCACATAAAAGATGTAAGAAAATGCTTGTACAGTGAGGAAAAGAGGATGGGAGGTGAGAGGGAATGAGTGAACCCTACTCTCATCAGATTGGTTGAAGGAGGTAATAATACACACTCAATTGGGTATGGAAATGTATCTTACCCTACAAGAAAGTAGGGGGGAAGGGGATAAGAGAGGGGTTTTGATAGAAAAGAGGCCAAATGGGAGGAGGGGTAGTCAGAAGCAAACACTTTTGAATTGGGACAGGGTCAAAGGAGAGAATAGAATAAATGGGGGGCAGGATAGGATGGAGGGAAATATAGTTAGTCTTTCACAATATGACTATTACAGAAGTGTTTTGCATGACTGCACATATATAACCTACATCAAATTGCTTGCCTTCTCAATGAGGGTGGGTGGGGAAGAAGGAAGGGAGAGAATGTGGAACGCAAAGTTTTAAAAATGAATGTTAAAAATTATTTTTACATGCAACTGGGAAATAAGATATACAGGAAATATAGTATAGAAATGTATCTTGCTCTACAGAAAATAGAAGGGAAGAGGATAAGAGAAGCAGGGAGGGTGATAGAAGGGAGGGCAGACTTGGGGAAACAGTAATCAGAATGCACACTCTCTTGGAGTACGGTAGAGGGGAGGGATGGAGAGAAAATTTGGAACTCAAAATCTTGTGGAAATGAATATTGAAAACTAAAAATAAATTAATTAAAAAACTTTCTAAAAAGGATATTATTAAAGGAACACTAAAATTTTGTTCATAATTTCTTAGTTTAGGGAGTTTTGGTGGAAATAGTGCTGATCAGTAATTTCTTTTTATTCATGCCTATGATTTCATCAATGTGATGTCAGTCAGCAACTATCTGTAAATTATAGTCTTAGAAATTTGCCTGGGGGGCACTGAACAACTAAATAACTTGTCCATGACCACATAACTAATACATATTAGAGGAAGGTTTTTCATCTTAGTCACTCCTTCATCCACTAAAACACTTTTCCACTTTAAAAAATGAGCTTAATTTTTAATTGGAAAAATATATTTTATTTCTCTTTTTTCCCCACCCTCCATAAAAAAGAAAAAGAAAACTCTTGTAACAAATATGTATAGTCAGGCAAAACAGGTTATTACATTGGCTATGTCCAAAAATAAATGTCTTATTCTGAACTCTAAATCTATCTTCTCTCCCTCAAGAGGTGGGTGGTATACTTTATCATCGATTCTCTGGAATTATGATTCATTGCATTCAACAGATTTCTTAAGTCTTTTGAACTTGTTTGTCTTTACAATATCGTTGAATAAATTGCTCTCCTGTTTTTGATCATTTTACCTTGCACCCGTTCATTCCAGTCTTCTCAGGTTTCTCTGAATCCATCCTTTCTTCATTTCTTTTCTTCCCCTTTGAACAAAATTTTTTATTTTGTATCATGAACCTAACAAATGCAAACATTTCAATTTACAAATAAGAAGACAAAAGGAGGTTGTGTATGACACTTTAACAAAACTGCCCTGCATGTCTGTGTTCCATTCTGAACTTTTTTCTTCTGTGTATTTCATAGTCTTTCAGTGATGTTCTTTTCATTTCTTCTTCTTTTTGGCATTAGCACTTCAACCAATCCCTTACCCTGATAGAAGTCTTCCTTTTCATTTTTTCCTTTTGTTAATCTGTCCCTCCCACTACCTCCACTGCCAAACATATTTTTAAAAAGAAAAAAATCCCCTTATAACAAATATCCTTGGTTCAGTAAAACAAATTCCCACATTAACCATTTTTTTGACAATGGGTGTCTCTTTTTGCATTTTACGTTTATCATCTGTCTGTCAGGAGGTGAGCAGCATGTTTCGTCTTCATTTGCTTTTCATTTTGCTGATCAGAGTTCTTGTCTTTCAAAGCTGTTTTTCTCCATTATGTTGCTGTTATATACACTGGTATCCTAGCTCTGCTCAGTTTGTGTTGGTTCATGGAAATCTTCCTAGTTTAAGTTGCAAGTGTCCATTTCACAATTTCTTAGCAGAATAATGCCCCATTACATTTATGTGCCCTATTTCCTTTCTCAAATGATGGGCAACTCTTTACCTGCACAAAAAAGATGCTATAAAATTTTTATACATTTGGGTCCTTTAAAAAAATTAAACTATGCACAAAAAAGCTGCTATAATATTTTTACACATTTGGGTCCTGTTTTTTTCTTTTCTTTTTTTTAAGCAATTGGGGTTAAGTAACTTGCTCAAGGTTACACGGCCAGTTATTTCTGGGTGTGGTGCTGAGTATCTGAGCCCGTATTTGATCCAGGTCATCCTGACACTGGAGCCAGTGCTCTTACTCGCTTAGCCACCTGGCCGCCCCATTTGGGTCCTTTTAAAAAAAATTAAACTACTTTAATTATTTCTGTTTTGTGAAGCACAGAAGAAAGGGCACTGGCCTGGCAATCAGAAGATCTGAGTTCCAGTCCTAACCATATGTTCCTAGATAAGTTAGTTCTACCTCTGTTGGGATCAGATTCTGAAGAACAGAGGAGTTAGACTAGCTGATTCCAATTTTAATTTTCTATGATGGATATTTCTACCTTCTAGTCTAAAAAAAGCTCTAAAAGAACATATAAAAAATTAAGCCATGGATTTCTTTCAGGGAGTTGAATACACATGTGTATGTGTGTGTGTGTGTGTGTGTGTGTGTGTGTATTACCAGTATGCTTGGAATACTAATTTTTTTTGTCTTTTGTTTTTGTTTTTTTTTGCTTTTTGGAGGGCAATTGGGGTTAAGTGACTTGCCAATGTCACATGGCTAGTAAGTGTGTTGTGTCTGAGGCTGGATTTGAACTCATATCCTCCTAACTCCAGGGCCAGTGCTCTATTCACTGTGCCACCTAGCCGCCCCAGAATACTATTTATTAAATGTGTATTCCCAAACATATAAATACCGGTTAACTTAGATTGGATTCCTTGTATAGGATCCTTTCATCTGGACTATTGCACTGGATTCCTAATTGGTCTTACCCAATTTTCAATCCATCTTCCATATGGCTGCCAAAGTGATTTTTCTAAAGGCTAAGTTTAATTCCCTCAACTCTTTACTCAATAAATTCCAATGGCTTTCTATTACCTTCAGAAGCAATTACCATATAAACCCCTCTGGCATTTAAAGCTCTTTATAACCTGGAACCTTTTTGTTCCAGTCTTTTTATACATTACTTCCCTCCAGTCATCCTGGCCTGCTTGCCGGTCCTCACACTAGATTGCACTTTCCCCATCTTCATGCCTTTTCCCTGACTACCTTCATGACTCAAATGTTCTCCCTGTTTATCTCTGGCTCTTGGAATTGCTGGCATCCTTCAAAGCTCACCTCAGACAAGCTTCTTTAAGAGGACTCTTTCTATACCTCAGCTTTCATACTTGCTGGTGCTTTCCCTCTTGAGGCTACATTCCATATATTCCCTATGCATGTTGGATACACTTGCTTATGTACATGTGGTCTCCTTCTTTTCCTTTTATATTTGGACCCCACAGTGCTTAGCACAGTTCTTGGCACATAATAAGACTTTAATAATTGCTTATTGATTGATTAACCTAAGGCAGAGATTATGCTTTTTCCTCCTGGATCCTCCAAAGGGCACTGAAAAGACAGGAGTTGTGGACTGATTGATTAATAGACTGGTATTTCTGAAGAGTTTGTTTTCCAGAGGTAGTGTTTCTCATGCTAACGAAATCCATTAGGACAAGTTAAGGGGAAAAACTTGCATGGCCAAAAAGTTGATTCAGATGAAACTTGGACTTTAGCAAATGATTTGCTTTTCCTGGGAGAAACCTGACCCAGCCTGCAGGGGGATGGCAATTTCCATTCTTCTCTTCTGAGTTTAGCTGTCACCTGGTATTATTCTCTTTGTCTCCACTGGCCAGTTGATAACTTCTTCAAGCCTCAGTGGACCCATCTGGAGAAAAGGTCTGAGTTCTGGCCAGGTGTTACAAAAGACAAATGTGAAGCTGTTGGTTACACTGAGGTTCATGCAATATGAGAACAAGGTATCACTACTGGTATAATTGTGTCCACATGACTAGTTCCTTCACCCTCCTACTTTTTCTCTCCCCTCTCCTCTCCTCTCCCCTCTCCTGCCCTCTCCTTTCTTTTCCACTCACCTCCCTTTCCCTCTCTTCCCCTCTCTTCCCATCACCATCCTTTCCCCTTATGGCTCCTTTTAGAATCCAACTCAAATTCAACCTCTTGGACATTTATGAGATGCTCAAAAAATATTTGCTGGTTTGATTTGCCCTTTTCTCATTTATCTACCCATTTATAATCAAAACATGCTTCCATTCACCTATTAACCAATTACCCAGTCTTTGCAGTACACGTATGCAGGAATATGACAAAACTTGAGTTTCTGCCCCTAGAAGAACCAAAATACCAACTTCTAGATGAATGATCTAATGCAAGGGGGCAGACTGGGCAACAGCAGGTTGTTCTTAAGATACAGTCCTAGATAGGTCCACATGGTAAATGGAAGTTTCAGGCAGCTGTGGGCCACCAAAGTTCCCTTATCCAGGCAGAACCTTGAGGTGATCCCTGAGTTCTGGCAGAGCTCCCATTTCAACATCAATAATAACACGGAAAGATTTACAGTGTTTTACACTTATTTCATTTGAGTCTTGCTACAGTTCTGGAGAATAGATATCGTAAATATTATTGTTGACATTATATGGATAAGGAAATTAAGGCTTAGAGAAATTAAATGACTTACCTAAGGAGACCAAAATAGTTTCAGGAGAAGTTGTTTGAAACTCTACTTTCAATCCTCTTTTCATGTATTCCACCAGATGGACATTTGCATCACATTACAGAGGGTGCCCAACAACTGTATAACTTAGCACATTCTTCCTGGTACAGTGGCTATAGGTGTATACATGCCTTATCTCCCTTACTAGACAATAAACTCCCTAAGGACAGGGATCTTGCCATACATAGGATCATAAAATCTTTGGATTTAGAGATGACAGGAACCTAAGTGGTCACAAGTCCAAAACCTTCATTTAGTAGAAGGGAAAAAATGAGGGAAGGAGACAGAAAGTGACAGGCCTACTGACTGTACTTACAATGGTAACTTACCCATGGTAGGTGATCAAAAATTTGTTTCTGAATTGAATTGAATATGATGGCTCTGGGTGTGATGTATGAAAAGTTCAAGAGACATAATTTTCGAATAATTAATCATTTTATTGATTATCCTGGCAGATAATTAATAAAAGGGGTAAGTGACACTCTCAAATGCCAAAGACCCCTCATGGAACCCACTCAATGTTTCATTGCTTATCCTTTGCTCTCAAAGAGCACCATGATATTAGGAAGGTGATGTCATGACTTGCAAGTGAATTGGGATTTAGCTTGCTCAATGCTTATATGCCCTTGGAAGAGTGGGTGTTCCTGAGGGCAGCAATCAACTATGATTGGTTAACAATTAATGAGAATAATGAATATTATAATGAGAAGTGGGTTTATTCTAATGAGGGGCTGGGAGATGTGATTCTAATCACTCAGTCATAGACAAAAAGATTTATCTCTTATCAAGACTACCCCCCCAGGGCAATGTAGACAAAAAGGGGTCCACCTCTACTCATACTTGGTTGACTAAAATACAATGGGTCATATTTCACCAGACTAGAATCTCTGTGTAAGGTTTTTCTAGTTGGCTGGGGCAATAACTCCACCTAGATAATATGTTCTAGGTGGGGCAAATTTTGGGGCAAGGTCAGACATCTCCCCCATAATTTATTATTTAATAATCTTTTTTCTTATGGGTGTCTTCTGGCTCATATCAATGTAGGTGTCCAAGTACCTGCTTTCTTCAATTTAAAGATTTATTTATATTGGTGGCCTATTAGTTTGGGGCTGTGGGAGGGGAGGGGGTTTGGAGTCTAAAATTAATGAAGCCAAGGGCATGGATTGCATTATATATGTATCATATGATTTTCCTTTATTTTGTTGACCACAGACTAACTTCCCAGTTGCTTTGCTACTTAATATTTATGTGGTCTTAGGTAAGTCATTTAATTTTTCCAGGCTTCAATTTCCTGATTTATAAATAAAGGAATTTGATTAGAATTTGACTTTCAGACCACTAGGGTCTGAAAGAATTACATGATCCTATGATTTTGGATCTTTATTCTGTGATCCTATACTGGCCTTCCACAGATGGTCTAACAGATCTCATTTCCATTATTAAAGACCCAGACCAAAGAGACGTATTTCCTATGGAGTGTGGAATCAACAGTGTCATCTTCCTGTGTCCCACAGTAGCAGAATAAAAATTAGCTGAACCACACACACGCACACACACACACACACACACACTGGAACTTCATATGCGGAGTGTGTCTATGTAGAGAATATCATATGTGAAAATATCTGTGGATGTATACTGGAGTATGGGTGTACCTTGGGTGGAGTGGGGTGGGGTGAGTGTCTGTGTGGGTGTATATTTCTGCAACATCTGTGTGACGGAGTCTGGGTTCGTATTTCTGTATCTCTGAGGGTGGGGTTAGGAATTCAAAGCAGATTTATAGAAGCATAAAATGATGGTTCTGAGTAGGGTCTTAGAGATGATTTAGCCCAATCTGATCGTTTTGTAGATGGGGGAAAGTGAGGACCAGCAGAGGGAAATGACTTGCTTAAAGTCACTGTAAGTCACAGACTTAAAGTCACAGAATGGCACAGCTGGAACTAGAATTCAGGGTCCCTGACTCCAAATCCTCAGCGTTCTTTTCCTCACTTCCACAATATGTGGGTACAGTTTTACTTTAAAAAAAAAGGAATTGAGAGAATCAGGAGGGAGAAAAAGAGAGAAAGAGGGAGATTTAAGTGAATGTCTACAGTCAACCAGACCTCAAAAAACTGTGAAGTGGCCTCCCTTCTGTCCCCTTTCTTCCCTCAAATGGCACCCAATGATTCCTTTTCTTCCTCCTTTCTTCCCTTTCCCATCCCTCCTTCTCAAAATCTGTTCTCAGATCCTTCATTCACACAAACCTTCTCACAGGAAAGTTAAATAATTTGATTAAACAAATGTTAAGCATGTTCAAGGGATTTGAATTTTGACATGGATCACAACCTTAAGCTCAAAATAAGGATTGCTGATGGCAGACTATTAGTATCATCTAACACATTGGGGGAGGATTTCAGTGGGGGAAGCAGGGCAGTTTTCTGGGCCATTGTGGAGGGAGTCTGAAGTCTTGTGCTGTATGCAGGTCTTTGATCCCTCTATTTTATTAATGGTGCTCAGATTAAAATCTAAGGCTCATCCTGGTGCCCACTCCATTCTTTTTCTTTGCCTTCTCTAAAGCAAGGGCAAGCCAGCCTGGGCAATTTGCTTTAGGAGCCTTATAAACCTGAACCCCATAATACTTTGGTTCGCCTCTACCCCCAGAGAATCATGATCAGCTTTTTGGGATCCACTGGTAAAGCCAATGAATTATCATCTCCGAGATGATGAATGATAGACCAATAATAGTCAAGTCCCCGAAGCATGTGCAGATATTCCCTACCTTATCTCAGCATAAGAGATCACATGGGAACTTAGGGGTCTGGACAGTGATAACTCAGGCCCAGTACTAGATGATGATGGAAAACCTTGTAACTGGCTTCAGAGCTGAAGGACTGGTGATTCAGGACAGGTGAACCTGGAACTGAGTGTGTATATATCTTTCACTCTACTTCCTGGCTGAGGGGATGATCAGGATGATTATGATGGGTTTGAAGGTGAGAACTTATCCAATGATAGAAAATAAAATGTGGTGATGACTCTGCTCAAGGTTACCAAGGCACAAGAGAGAGGTATGCTGTCTTCCCCAGATGTGTGTGCTGGATGTGACAGAGTATCCCGAGAAACAGAAAGCCTAACAACTAGTACCTACTAATAGTGACACATAAGGGGACTCGTGATATAACAAGAAGAAACTTAGAAATCATTGCTAAGGATTATGATGTCCTCAGCAAAAACCATAGACCTTAGGGTCATGGATGGTGTCTTCATTACTGCTGCTGATTGAAGGTTCAATATTCCAAAGAGCAACATAGCTGCAGGATGTAAAGACTGGACCTGATTTTTCCAAACAAAAATGAATTGCTTGCATTTATATAGCACTTTAAGGTTTGCAAAACACACTAGGATGCAGCTCACAGGAGATCTCCAAGCAAAGTTTGAATGAGGACTTGACGGGGAGTTTGAGAGATGATTCTTGTTCAGGTATGGGTTGGATTAGAACTGGGTTTCTCAACCTATTCTGTATCATGGATCCCTTTGACAGTCTGGGGAAACCTATGGACCCCTTATCAAAATAAAACTTTTAAATGGATAAATAAAAGAAGCCAATTATGTTAAAATATATTTATCAAAAGTTTTTAAAGATCACCAACCCCAGGTTAAGAATCTTTGGGCTAGATGGTCTTTAAGGTCCCCTTCATCTCTGAGAGCTTGCAAGTCTCTGAATTTACATATTCTCTTTCCTCTTAGAAATAAACTCTAGAAAATGTCTCTTCTCTAGTTAGACCCTCATCATCTATCTCCCAGATAATTATCCAGAGTATGTAGTAGCTGGAGTAAGAAAGGACAGAGGCAAGTATAGTAGATGCTAGAACTAGACCCCAAGATGGGGTGGCAGTAATTAAAGAAGTTGAAAAGGTAATTAGAAATGGGAGCAGCAGATAACAGCCAAATAATGGAGCTAAAATCCAAGGAAGTCCAGAAGCTTCATGTCTTAAGTTGAAGATCAGTGAAGGTTTAGAAGAGAATGAAAAATGAAAACCTTAGAGATAAAGACCAAGCTCCCTCGGATGGGCTTCAAGAAGGAATGGAGGGGCGGCTAGGTGGTGCAGTGAATAGAGCACAGACCCTGGAGTCAGGAGGACCTGAGTTGAAATCTGGCCTCAAATACTTAACACAAAAAAACTAGCCATGTGACCTTGGGCAAGTCACTTAACCCCAATTGCCCTCCAAAAAGCAAAAAAAGAAAAAAAAAGGAATGGATATTTGGGGTGGTTTTAGTGGGGGTTCTTTTTAGGGTGTAGATTTTACTAAATGGCCACTGAGGTCACTTCCAAAGAATCTGTTTGAATCTGGATGATAAACTACATCACCACCACCCCAACTGTGGAGGTATCCCAAGGTTCTCTTCTTGGCTAAGTATAGCTAAGTGACACAATCGATAAATCGATAGAACATTGGTCATGAAGATTTGAGCTCAAATTTGCCCTCTGCCGTTTCCTGTACCCTGGAGCAAGTTGCCTATGCTCTATCTGCTTACATTTCCTCCTCTGTAAAATGGGGATAATAACAGCCTCTGCTTCCCAGGGTTGCTAGAAGAATAATATTTGATAATATTTGTAATGCTTGGCAAACCTTAAAGTGCTATGCCAATGCTAGCTTTTATTTTTAGGCCATATTTCATTTCTTTCTCTCATGATCTCTCATCATCTTATATGGGTTAATTATTAGCCCTACTCGGATGACTCCCAGCTCTATATATCTACCCCTAGGCTATCTCCTGAGAGCTAGTCCTATATCACAAACCACCTCTTGGGCATTTTGAGTTAGATGTTCTATAGGCATATCAAATTCAACATAAATTCAAAATTCAAACCCAACTAAAACAGAACCCATTATCTCACCCCTCCTCCAAACTACCCTCTTCTGAACTTCCCTGTTTCTGTTGAGGGTACCACCATCCTGCCAGTCATACAGGTTTGAGAACTGGACAGCATCCTCAGCTCCTGGCTCTTACCCCACATATCCAGTCATATCTACCTTCACAATACCTTCTGAATACAATCCCTTCTCTTCAAAGAGCCTCTGCTCTGGCTGAGGTCCTCCAAATCTTTCTTCTGGATTACTACAATAGCTTCCCAATTGGTCTTACTGTCTCAAGTCTCTTCCCTTTCCAAACCATCTCCTATACTGATGCCAAAAAAGTTTTCCAGGGATGGCTAGATGGCGCAGTGAATATAGCACCAGCCCTGGAGTCAGGAGGACCTGAGTTCAAATCCTACCTCAGACACTTAACACAAAATTAGCCGTGTGACCTTGGGCAAGTCACTTAACCCCAATTGCCCTTCCTTCCCCTCTCCAAAAAGCAAAAAAAAAAAAAAGAAAGAGAGAGAAAAAAGGGAAGGAAGGAAGGAAGCAAGGAAGGAAGGAAGGAAGGAAGGAAGGAAGGAAGGAAGGAAGGAAGGAAGGAAGGAAGGAAGGAAAGAAGGAAGCAGAAACCTTCTCACTTCTAACTCTTAGAATTCTTAGTTTCCTTCCAGGCTAAGTGCCACCTGACTTTCCTCATCTTCCCCAATTGCTAGTACCTTCTTCCCAAAAGTATCTTGAATCTATTTTATATATATATAAATGTATATTCTCTTCTCTGGATAGATTATAAGCTCCTTGACGGTAGGAATTGTTTCACTCTTGTCTCAATATCCCCAGTACCTAGAATAGTGCCTAAATATAAAAGGGGCTCAATAAATACTTGTCAGTTGATTGCTTTCTCAACCATCATCTTCTGCATGAAGCCTTTCCTGATTCCTCCAGTTGCTAATGCTCTCCCAAACTACCTAGGTGGTCTTGTGCCATTGTCTCGTGTCTCACAACTGATTCCAAAGTTCTTCAGAGAGACTTTGAGAGTGTCCTTGTATCACTGCTTCTGCCTCTGCGTAAGCACTTGCCTTGCACGAGTTCTCTGTAAAATAGTCTTTCAGGCAAATGTATATTGGCATTTAAACAATGTGGCCAGCCCTTTGCTGTTGTACTTAGACTTTGAATGCTTGGCTGTTTATCTCGAGAAAGCACCTCAGCATCTGGCACCTTACCTGCCAAGCAATCTTCAGAATCTTCCTAAGACAATTCAAATGGAAGTGATTCCATGTTCTGGCACAGACATAAAATCATGAGGTCAGCACAATGTCTCTATAGACCTTCAGTTTGGTTAGCAGCTTAATAACTCTTCTATCCCACACTTTCCCTCAGAGCCTCCCAAACACTGAGCTAGCTCTGGGAATGCAGGCATCATCCCTGGAAAGTATACTGCCAAGGTAAGTGAACTTATCCATAGCATTCAAAATCTCTCTATTTGCTGTAACTGATGGTTCTATGGATGGATGGTACAGCACTGGCTGGTAGAGAATGTCTGTTTTCTTAATGTGAATTGTCAGGCCAAAATTAGCACAAGTGACAGAGAATCAATTGTCTCAGAATCAATCAGTCTCTGAGGCTGCACTGAGTGCACAATTATCTATGAACAACAAGTCATGCACCAACTCTCCCTCCATTTTAGTCTTGACTTGTAGCCTTTGTGAGTTAAATAATTTATCATCAGTGTGGTAGCTGACTGATGCCATTTTCATCCTTGTTGAAGGCATCTGACAACATTGCTGAAAGCATTATGCTAAAAAAGCTTGGGAGCAAGCACATGGCCCTAGTTCATTCCATTGGTGACTAGGAAAGCATGAGAAAATTATTCATTATCCAGAATCCATGCAAGCATGCTGTCTTGTAACTGGCAGATGTGCAGATACCACTCTGATGGCAGAAAGTGAAACAGAATTAAGAAGTTTTTTTGATGAGGGTGAAAGAGGAGAATGTAACAGCTGGCTTGAAGCTTAACATCAAAAACTAAGATCTTGGCAACTGGTCCCATCACTTCCTGGCAAATAGAGGGAAAGATAATGGAAGCCATGTCAGATTTTATATTCTTGGACTCAAAGATCACTATAGACAGTGACTGCAGTCATGAAATGAAAAGATGCTTGCTCCTTGGAAGGAAAGCTATGGCAAGTTTCTGCATCCTAAAAGCAGAGATATCACCTTGGTGACAAAGGTCCATATAGTCAAAGCTATGATTTTTCCAGTAGCAACGTATGACTATGAGGGTCAGACTACAAGGAAAGCTGAGCACCACACCTTTAGATCGTAATTCTGGAGGAGACTTTAGAGAGTCACTTGGATATCAAGGAGATCAAATCAATCAATACTTAAAAGAAATTAATTCAGACTATTAATGGGAAGGTCAAATACTAAAGCTGAAGTTTAAATACTTTGGTCACATTATGGGAAGACAGGACTGATTGGAAAAGGCCCTGATACTGGGAAAGATTGAAGGTAAAAGGAAAATGGGATGGCAGAGGAAAAGATGGACAGAAAGTGTCACGGAAACAAGGAACATGAACTTGGGCAGAGATAGTGGAGGATAAAAGGGCCTGGCATGCTATGGTCCATGGGGTCACAAAGAGTTGGATGTGACTGAACAATTGAACAACGGCAGCAGTTAGATTGCATGTTCCTTTCAAGTAGAGAATGTTCTTTCTTTCTACTTGTATACTTAGTACATAACATAGTGCCTAGCACATAGTAGGAGCTTAATAAATCTTTGTTTTTGATTGATTGATTGATTTTGTGATTCTGTTGCCTTGGAAAGTGAGGTTCAGCCTGGGGCTGGATTCCTCACAAGTACATAAATTGAGAAAATGGTCAGCATTGTGCTAGGGCTTGAGGACAAAGGCATTGTCCTGCCCTTGAGCAGACTGGAGAAACTGAGGAAGACTTCATGGAGGAGGAATAATTTGGGCTGAGTTTTGAAGGATGGGTAGGATTTGGATTAGTGGGGAGGAGAAGTAAGGATATTCTCACTAGAACCACAGAATAAACAAAAACAGTGGGCAAGGAATGAGAACAGAGGGTTCACAACAATCAGATTAGTCTCACTCAAACAGTATTCTAGAAGGTGTGTAGAGGGAGATCAGGTGGAATAAGTAGGTTAGAACCAGATGGTGCAAACCCTCGAATACCTTTGAAAGAGTTTGCACTGAATTCTTTAGGCAGTGGGGAACCATTGAATCTTTTTTTGAGCTGGGTAGTTACATGATAAAAGCAGTTCTGTAGGAAGATGAAGCTGTCAGTGATGAATAAGATGAATTGGGGGAGTTAGAGACTGGAGGCAGTTCGGAAGCAGTTGCAATTATTTATGTAAAAGGAGATGAACATGTGGACTAGGATATTAGTAATGGGAATGAAGAATTCATGAGAAATGCAAAAGGCATTACAAATAAAGGATTGACAACATACAGTAATATATTGAACAGAGGTGGTGAAGGACAGCAAATGGTCAAAGAAGTGATGATTTTTGTAGCTGGACTGGGAATGATGGGTTGGGCAATGCATTGTGGTGTCCAGTTGTCTTCAATTTTTTTTCCTTCACAGTGGAATTAAGAGATGGGGACAAAGGCACAAGCTGATTGCCTTGGAGGGGGGGGGGTCCATGACTCAAAGCATTTTTCCAACCCACTGAACCTGGACTATGTTGTGTTAAATTTTCTTCTCAATACTCCAGTAGATGCATAATGAATGGGGAATTTAATCCATATGCTTTTGAATCCTTTATACTCTACCCACCAAAATACTGATTTTAAAGAGTTCTTTGATGTCCTACAAGACCCGTCCTACAAGACCCTGAGTCTCTTTATAAGACTTTTTAATGCTCTCTCTACTACCTTTCTAAGTTGTTTTTAAAATAACAGAAGTTGTGTTCTTCTGGTTCTAAATGAACTCAGACATTGAAAGGATCACGTTCTAAATTCTAAACCCATGAGGTTCACTTGGACTCAGGATCTGGCAATGCTACTCTTCCAATTTGTTGCATCTCAGCTTCAGAGGCTTCATTGAGTGCACAACCATCTGCAAAAACAGAAAATCATGCAGCCTTTGCAAGTTGAAGAATTTACCATAAGTTCAGTAGCTGACTTTGATGTTGTGTTCATCCTTATCAAAATTCCAAGAAATTCCAACAAATTCCAAGAAGTTCCAGTTCCATTCAGGAGTTCCCTCTTCACATTTGCTGAACCCCAACCCTGGGTGAGATATTGCCCATAGAAAGCAGGAGACAGACTTCCTACTCAGCTATTTCTTGATTGCACAGTTCAGGGCCGTACTGCAGAAATAGAGAATTGAGCACTCTCTTGTTATGGTTTGAAGGGCAACTAAAGTCTCCCCATTCAAAAATAACTCATGTAATGTTACAATTATAAGTGAATTTAGAGATGATCTAGTCTAATGCTTCTCAAATTGTTTTAAATGGTGTGTGAGTATGGTGGGGGTAGGGAATGGCAAGAATATATTATGATGGGGAAACATGGAAAAAACACCATTTACTTTACTATTTTAATGGTTACGGGCAATATGCATGTTCAAATGAAGTAAAGAAACTTTGGAAGGTGATTGAAATTTGATCACGTGACCAAAAGTTGTTTTATTCTTCCAGAACCAATCTTTTAATGAGTTCAATAATGCATGCTCACCCGAATTCTAGATAATGGACAATGCTCTCATGCTTTCCCAGTCACCAAAGGAGTGAATCAAGTCTGTGTGCTTGCTTTTTAGCATGATGTTTTCAGCCATGTTGTCAACTGATTTTGATGAGGAAATTCTTCAACTTGAAAAGGCTACAAAGCCAAGACCAAAGTGGAGGGCATGTTGGTGCATGATTTTCTGTTTTTGCAGATGATTGTGCGCTCAGTGCAGCCTCTGAAGCTGAGATGCAACAAAGTATGGATCGATTCTCTTCTGCTTGTGCTGATTTTGGCCTAAGAATTAACACCAAGAAAGCTCAGGTGCTCCAACAGTCAGCACTACACCATCCGTAAGTGGAACCATTGGTTACAGTAAATGGAGAAGTTTCCAATGCTGTGGATGAGTTCACTTACCTTGGCACTTCCCAGGAATGTACACATTGATAATGAGGTTGATGCATGTATTGCCAGAGCTACCTCAGTGTTTGGGAGGCTCCCAAGGAAAGAATGGGAGAGAAGAGGTATTAGACTGACTACCAGACTGAAGGTCTACAGAGTCATTGTGCTGACCTCATTGTTGTATATCTATGAAACCTATACAGGCTGCCAGTGCCATGCCAGGATACTGAACCACTTCCATTTGAATTGTCTTAGAAAGAGTCTCAGACTTAGAAAGTCTCTTAGTCTTAGAAAGAACATCACTTGGCAGGATAAGGTACCAAGCACTGAGATCCTTACTCAAATTAAACTGCCAAGCATTCAAACTCTGCTTCAGGAAGCACAACATTGATGGGCTGACCATGTTGTTCAAATGCAAAATGTATGCTTACCAAAAAGACTATTTTATGGAGAATTCACACAAAGCAAGCCTTCACATGGTGGTCAGAAGAAGTGATGCAAGGACACTCTCAAGGTCTCTCTCAAGAACGTTGAATCAATTGTGTGCCATGGGAGACACCGGCATAGGACTGCTCGGCATGGTGAGCCTGCATCATAAAAGGTGCTGGGCTCTATGAGCAAAGCAGAATTGAAACAGCTCAAAGGAAATGCAGGATGATGCGCCAATTTAGAGAATCCGCCCCAAATGTTCACATGGACTATTTCTACGTGATCTGTGGCAGAGCATTCCAAGCTCATATTGGTCTTATCAGCCATGGTCAGACACACTGAAACTTGACTCTAACATAGTGATGAAGTCATTTTGATCCTCTTTGAGAATGAAGGACAACAAGCAACCAACCAATGTATGACATACAATTATTAGTTTGTGTCCACAAAGGGCAAGTGTATTCATTTGAGTCTTTTTATTCTTAGTTTTTAAAACTAAGTCTACCTTTATACTAATGCCCCTAATGGATACTTACTTGGGTTTGAGATGAGGAGGCTGAAACAAAGGAGAAAGTGAAATTAATTAGGACTCTGACAACAAAAAAAATATTCCGAAATTTAATTCTAGTACAAAATTCCAGTATAAAAAATGTCAAATATTGTGGAAGCACAAATATGGTGATAGTTCTACCCAATTTGTGTTTATTTCTACAGTTACTGGTATACAGTGTATTATCAAATTAAAAAATAATAGTTTCAATGTTCTGTAATAATAAAATCATTTATGAACCAAAGAGAATGAAATAAAAACCTTCAAATTATTAAAGGGAGAATGTGATAGTGATTAAAAACACTGTACTCTATACACCAACAAAATTACAGGTCTGAACCCCTTTTCCCTTTCAGAAAAAAGCTCCTTCTATCACTCCTTGGGCCCACAGATCATGGTTGGCAATACAATGCAGCCATCCCCATGACATATACATACATTGCCTTTTAGTTCACTTCAAATTTAGATTTTTCAGAGGACATGTTGTTCTATAATTCACTGGCATATAGTATCACCGATTTAAATTTAAAAATTTAAAATTTAAAAGCTCTGGTTCGAGGTTTGTTTTGTGAAGGCATGATGAAGTGAGAAGACGACCCTATGGCCTGGACCGCCTTATGTGCAGGATTGTGACTACAGCTCCCACTGTATCCACATCTGCTACTTTGTCACTTGTCTATTGCCAAAGAACTATGAGGGAGGTAAAAAAAAGATAAAAATGGTACCATAGTAAAATAATAAATAATAAAATAGTTGAATAATAAAATTGCAAAATTATTGAATAGTAAAATAATGAAATAGTAAAATGGTATGAGTGATGCATTTTGACTAGTGAGTAAAGTAGATTTAAGTGAGGCAGACTTGTATGAAGTCATCAGCCTCACTGTCTCTTCCAGGGTCATCAAAGCCCAATGACAAGACAAAAAGTCGAGACAAATGGTGATAGCTCAGGATGTAGCAGATGACCTTGGTGTCTTCAGGGTCTGACCAAGCTCTAAGCGCTCCTCATCACTTGCTTTTGTGCCTTCATGGACCATTGACACAACATATTCATATCTGCCTATTCTGTCAGGAAAGTCTTCGCATGCCTAGGGTAGATATCCCCTAACTTACCCATGGGTTTGATGCCTGTAAGTTACCTTCCACCTGATTTAGTCCATCTGCCAAGCAGGGTGTGGCCCCCAGGGAATGACCACTCTGCATACAACAGCCTCTTGGAGTCCCAGGTGAGAGCTGGCTGTGCGCTGACAGACTCCTTGGAAAGACGCTGAGTCAGGAGGGATTTTTCCAAATTTTTAATCTCTTCATGTAGTTAGGTGGTGGGCTACTGTATGTATAAGGTGAGCTCTGAGTACCCTCTTCATCCCACCTGTATGCAATTTAGGCTGCTGTCCAAATCACCAAAGGTAGATGAGCAGCCTTGAAAAGGGCTCAGCAGCCCCCACACCAGACGTACTAATCCTCCCTTGAATACCCTATACAGCCCATCAGTTAGGCTACACTGCCTTGCTATAATCTAATCCTGCAGGACCTCATACGTCAAACATAACCAGTAAGTTGTAGTTGGAGTCCAGAGAAGAGAGAGATAACTATTGGCTAGAACGTTCAGGGAAAGCTTCAAAGAGGGGACTTGAGCTGGGCTTAAAGATAAGGGAAGAAATTAGAGAAGTTGAAGGGATAGGTAAGGGTGTTGTGAGGGGAGGGCTCCAAACTGGACTATGGAGTAACATGAACAAAGTCACAAAGGTAAAAATGAGCATCACATGTCTGTGTGTAGGACAGAGCTTACAAGTAAGGCTGGCTAATGTGGGAGAGGCAAACTGTGGTGGTCCCTATAAAACAGACTGAGCAAGTTAGCCTTGGCTGATCTCCTTCGGAAAACATTATGTAATGCACTAGCCACTGGCCACTTCTAGGCTCTGATTCCCTCCAGGAAAAGAAAATTTCTGGGTGAAGGAATAAAAAGAAAAAAACCCTCTGGGAGTTTCATTGAAGATACTGCAGACCTCACTGTTCTGGCTCCCCCCATTCCCTCCACTTTCTAGAGTCTTTTGTACTTCCAAGATCTCTCATTAAAAGGAAAAAAGACCTAAGAAGGCACTGTATTTGTTTCGTGTTTTACTTTTCCCCATGTTGAGGGTATTTGCATTTTCAAATAGGACCACAGGGAGAGGAACTTAAAAGAACAAATCTCTAATGGTGCCATTTTGGACAGACTGACGGACCACTTGGAAAGACACTTTGAGTCAGGAGGGATTTTTCCAAATTTTGGATCTCTTCATGTACTTAGGTGGTGGGCTACTCCATGTATAAGGTGAGCTCTGAGTACCCTCTTCATCCCACCTGTATGCAATTTAGACTGCTCGCTGACTATGGTTTCTTTTGGAATCTGTTAGATCAATCAAGCAAAAATAAAACCATGAAAGAGAGCAAGGGAATAAATCTATTTTTTTTCCTGAAGAAATGCAGGCCAGACTTGTTAAGGCAGTGCTGACTCATGGGACTAGAGAGCAGAAAGATTGTTGAGAGGGACAGCTGCCTTTCCTAGAGGTCTTCATTCTCCAATTTTGAGCCAATAGCATGGAGCCAACACGCTCTGGAGCTCTCAGAATTGTCAAAGCTACTGACTCTCTCTGCGACCCATGTCTGACACAACTGGAAGTCTGACACAAGTCTGACACAACTCCAGAAGGGGCTGGAGATACTCAAGAATGAAATTCTGATGACACAGAGAAACAAATACAATGAGGGAAAAAATGGGATTTTCATAAAGGATTGATGTGAATGTGCAGGAAGGAGGGGAAAAAAAGAAGGCAGGTTGGAAGGAAGGAGAAAAAGGAGGGAGGGAGGGAGGAAAGGAAGGAAGGAGCAAAAGAAGGAAAGAAAGAAAGAAAGAAAGAAAGAAAGAAAGAAAGAAAGAAAGAAAGAAAGAAAGAAAGAAAGAAAGAAAGAAAGAAAGAAAGAAAGAAAGAAAGAAAGAAAGAAAGAAAGAAAGAAAAAGAATGAAAGAAAGAAGAAAGAAAGAAAGAGAAAGAAAGAAAGAAAGAAGGAAGGAAAGAAGGAAGGAAAGAAAGAAAGAAGGAGAAAGGGAGGGAGGAAAGGAAGGAAAAATGTATTGTTTTCTATGTGCCAAGTACTTAGCTAAATACTAGGGATATAACATAAGCAAAAAGAAAGATGGTACCTAACCTAAAGGATCTAATATTTAGACGGGTGAAAATAATCCACAAAAGGGAGCTGAAAAGTTCAGGTTTGGTGTGGAGGATGAAGATACCTGTGTGGTAATATAGTGTTGAACTTCAGGAAGTCAGGAACAAGGAACTCACCAACCAACTTAGATTTAGGGAAAAATAAATGAATAGAGGATAGGAGGTAAGACCAGGGTGCATGTGAGTGTGGCATAGTCCTAGAAAAATACTGTTGGGAATGTTAAAGTGTAGAATGAGCTGAGGCTGTGATGGCAAGCTAAGGACAACAAGAAGGTTTTGTTTTTTTTAACTGTATTGGGGGAAAGGAAGAACCAAGAAGGGGGAGAATCTGTGCTTAGAATGGATGGGATGATAACTGACAGCAGAGAGCGATAATTGATTCTTTTCTCGTTTCTGTTTTCTTCGCTCAGGAGAATGACTTTTTATACTGGAAATGAAAGGACAAAAATGGCCAACATGGAATTGATACCCAACATAAGTAAAAGGGCATCTGGTTACCTTTGATAAATTCAAGTCACTTGGTCCAGATGAACTGCCACTTTCAGGGATATTAGCAAGACTGTGTGAAATAGTAGATGCACCATAAATTTAAAGATCAAGTGTACTGATTTTTTAAGGGAAGAATAAAGAGGTTGCAAACTATAGACCAATGATGTTGACTTTGATTTCTGGGGAATTTCTAGAGCAGATCATTCAAGAGATGGTTGGAAAACATGCAGAAAGAAAAAGATTGATTATATATAGCCAGTAAGACATTATCAAGAGTAGGTAATGCCAGATAAACTTCATAGCTTTTTTAAAAAATTGTTACTAAACTAGTAGATGAAGAAAAATATAGTTTACATAGATTTTAGAAAAGCTTTTGATAAAATACTTCATGGTATTCTTGTGGAGAAGATGGAGATATATGAATTAGAGGATAAAATCATATGGAATAAGAACTGTTTGGATGGCCACATTGATTAATTCACTGTTCAATGTCAACATGACAGAAGGTTTCTAGTGGAGTAACCCACAGATCTGCAAAGGGCCCTGTATTTTTAAAAATATTTTTATTAATCACTTAGATAAAGGGATAGGTGACATGCTCCTCTATTTCCAGATAACAGAAAACTGAGAGGCATAATTAATGCATAGATTGGTAGATTCAAGAACCAAAAAGATCTTGACAAGCTAGAGAACATTGGGCAGAAGCCAAAAAGTTAATGTTAATAAATGTAAAGTTTTATATTTGCATACAGAAAATTACCTTCACAAGTATAAGAAGAGGGAGGGAAACATGGTTAGATAGCACTTATTCTGAACAGGATGTGGAGGTTTTAACGAACAGCCAATTTAATATATCAACAGTATGATCCATCAACCAAAAAATCTAATTCAGTCTTGGATTGTATTATAAGAGGAATAGCTTCCAGTAAATAATGGTGTGTTTAGAATTAGCAATAATACTGACATGGTTTCATTTTTGTCACTGCAATGATTGTGCACATGGGGTTTTATTTGCACTAAATTGACTTGGAACACTTGACCTTGAAGACATAGTGTTGGATTGAGCTGGTTTCTCACCTTTTGTTAGTTTTCTGTTAATTGAATGCTGGATTTTACACCATATACATATGTTTTATTATTCTCTTTTGTTTTGTTTTTACTTCTGTAATTTTTAATAATAGATATTATTCCACAAAAATGTGTAAACTTTGTTAAAGAGCACACTTCAATGACTGTTAGAGACACCACAGCAACTGGTAATGTGAGGAAATCAAGACTTTTAAGGATTATTTAAGCCATAGTGAAGTAGGATCAGTCTCACAGAAGTACAAAAAAAAAACGTGTGGTGAAAAAGAAAAAAGGCTAAGAATAATCTGTTCCTGCAAAATAGTCCTCATGAAACAAGCAAAGACCTTCAGAAGGAGCTGGCAGCTAGAAGGGTTATTATCATTTCTTCCAAAGTGTGGGTACACTTTTTGAAGTTGAAGGAACAGTAAGAAAATGAGCTTTAAAAAAATCCAGCAGGTTATCATTATTATGATGAAAAAAATACTTGCCATGAAGAGAACTATACAAATTGGTTGGTTGTGGTCTTTCATTCTTGAAGAGAACCAAAATCCCATCACTATATTAGTGTATCTGACTGTGGTTGATCAGACCAATACAAGTTCAGAATGCACTACCACAGATACTGCACAAATATTCCGTGTGAACATTTGGGATGAATTCTCTAAATTTGCACATCTTGCATTCCCTTTGATCTGTTTCAGTTCTGCTTTACTCATAGAGCACACAGTGCCTTCTCTGATGTGGGCAGGCCATGCTCGGTGGTCCTGTGCCAGTGTCTCCCATGTCATGCAATCCATTCCAAAGTTCTTTTTTTTTTTTTGCTTTTTGGAGCACAATTGCAGTTAAGTGACTTGCCCAAAGTCACATGGCTAGTAAGTGTATTAAGTGTCTGAGGCTGGATTTGAACTCAGGTCCTTCTGACTTCAGGACCAGTGCTCTATTCACTGTGCCACCTAGCTGCCCCCATTCCAAAGTTCTTAAGAGAGACCTTGAGAGTGTCTTCATATCGCTTCTTCTAACCACCATGTTATTGCTTGCCCTGTATGGGTTCTCCATAAAATATAAAAAATAGTGCAATACAGATTGTTAGAAAATGGTAATTGTTGCTGATAAAATTTAATATTTCATTCAAGGCCCTTTCAGAAGAAGTCTGTGTGAGCCTGTAAATTCTGAACATCTTCATCAGATTATGAAACATCCATTCCAAAAAGTATTTTGTGGATTTTTTGCTTTCAATGGGCCTGGAAGTCTTGTCCCTGTTAAGGAAATGAACTCTGATCAGTGTTTTGATATACTGAGACTATTTTCAAAATTATTCAAAGTCCCATATGGAGGCAATATATCACAACATGACCTTGCAATGTGCCAAATGTCACTATAACTTAAAAAACTGATTAAAAAATAGAGATAAATATGATTTGATGACCATTGAACACTTGCAGGCTATAAAGTCACCCTTGGAAAAATATACAAAGAAACAAAATATCTTGTGTGATTAAAATGTGGTTTCATGATGAAAAATTAAATATATCAAAATCATGCAAATAATCTCAAATCATGTGAACAAGGAACAGTTGCAAAAGCATGATACTTAAATGTTAAAAGATTTAAGTATCAAAAGTCATAAGGTTTATTGTACGTCAATAAATTTAATTATTTAATTTTATCCCAAGTAATTCACAAACCACAATAGGAAGGGGACAGTTCTATCACATGCTACCCCTATCAGGCCTCATCTGAAGTACTGTGTTCAGTTCAGAGGGCTACACCTTGAGGACACTGATAAGATTCAGTTCAGAAGAGGTCAACCAAGATGGTGAAGGATCTTGATTCAATGTTATATGGAGTAACTGGGGATGTCTAGTCTGAAGAAAAGAGGACTCTGGGGGCATGATTGACATCTTTAAGTATTTGAAGGGCTGTTGTTTGGAATAGGAGTTTGACTTGACCTGCTAGGCCCCAAAGAGCAAAACGAAGGGTAACAATGTAGAAATTATAAAGAGCCTATGTACTCCACATCAGAAAAATCTTCCTAACAATTGGAGCTGTCCAAAAGGGGAATGAGCTGCCTGTAGATGTGGTGGGTCCTTTGGAGGTGTTCATTGAATAGCTGGCTCAATTAGTCTAAGGAAACATTTTCCTTTGACATAAAAGAGGGGAACTTAGAGCTCATTTAGTTCAGTCTTTTGCCTGATACAGGAAATCTCTCTAGAATACCTATTAGGTTTTGTTTGAATACCTTCAGTGACAGGAAATTGATAATCTTTTTTAAAAAAATAACTTTTATTCCACCCCCCCATGACATGTTAAAACATTTTAAAATATTTTTTAAAGTTCTGAGTTCCAAATTCTATCTCTTCCTCCTTGCTCCCTCCTCTCCACCTCCCAGCGATGGTAAACAATCTGATATGGGTTATACATGTGCAATCATGTAAAACATTTCCATATTAGTCATTTTGTACAAGAAAACTCAAAAAAGAAACAAAGGAAAGAAGAAAAAGGAAAGACGGAAGGAAGGAAGGAAGGAAGGAAGGAAGGAAGGAAGGAAGGAAGGAAGGAAGGAAGGAAGGAAGGAAGGAAGGAAGGAAGGAAGGAAGGAAAAGAAAAATAGTATGCTTCAGTCTGTATTCAGACAATATTAGTTCTTTCTCTGGAGGATGATAACGTGTTTCATCATGAGTCCTTTGGCATTGTCTTGGATCATTGTATTTTGCTGAGAACAGCTGTCATTCACAATTCTTCATCATACAATGTTGTTGTTACTGTATACGATATTTACCTGATTCTGCATGCTTCACTTTGCATCAGTTCATGTAAGTCTTTCCAGGTTTTTTTTTTTAAATCATCCTGCTTGTCATTTCTTATAGCATAATAATATCCCATCACAATCATCCTTGGGTTGTTCAGCCATTCCTCAGTTGATGGGTATCCCCTCTATTTCCAATTCTTAGTCACCACAAAAAGAGCTGCTATAAATATTTTTGTACAAATAGGTCCTTCCCCTCTCCCCTTTTAAAAATCCCTTTGAGATACAGACCTAGCAGTGGTATTGCTAGATCAAAGGATATGCACAGTTTTATAGTCTTTTGGGCATAGAAACCTATCATCTCTTAAAACAGACCATTTCATTTCTTAATAGCTCTTAACATTAGAAATTTGTTTCATACTGAACTGAGATCTAATTCTCCATAGCTTCCACCCACTAACTCTGGTCCTGTCCTAAGTAACCACACAAAACAAACCTGTTTCCCTTTTCTACCCAAGAGCCCTTCAAATATTTTGAGATAGTTATACTGCCTCCTCCCAATCCCCTTCTCTTTCTCTCTCTCTCTCTCTCTCTTTTTTTTTTTTAAGCAATCGGGGTTAAGTAACTTGCTCAAGGTTACATGGCCAGATTTTTTTTTTATTTCTGGGTGTGGTGCTGAGTATCTGAGCCCAGATTTGATCCAGCTCATCCCAACACTGGAGCTGGTGCTCTAACTCGCTGAGCCACCTGGCCGCCCCAATCCCCTTATCTCTCAAGACTCCCTCGTTAAGGTTAAATATAAACAGTTCTATCAACCAATAAGCATTTATTAATCATCTACCACATGCCATGCACTGTGCAAACACTGGGAATGCAAAGATGAAATAATCCCTGCCCTTGAGGAGCTTACAATGTGAGGAATTTGATGGAAGAAGGATGTGGGGAGACAACATGTACATATAGATACAAGATAAGCACAAGATTATTTTCAGGGGAGGGCATTAGAAAAGATGGGAAGGGGAAAGGGAATCAAGAGATGCTTCATACAGAGATTAGTATTTGAGCTGAGTCTTGAAGGAAACTAAGAATTCTAAGATGTGGAGGTGAGGAGGAAATGAATTCTAGGCACGGAATCATCCTGGTCCCTCTCCTTTGGGTATATTCTTGTCTATCAATACCCTTCTTAAAGATGTTCTACTCAGAACTGAACAGTGATTTACCTTTCGTCTGATCTGTAAAACTTTTTTCTCCCTTGTTCTAGAGGCTCTCCTTCTATTAAGACATTCTAAAATTTAAATAATTTCAGCTGCCTATCACACTGATGACTAATTTCAGCTTGTGTCCTATTTAAACCCTCTAGCTCTTTTTCTAATTAACTGTTTAATCCAAAACCCGTATTTGTGCCCTGTTCTCTTGCAATTGATCTTTTGGGTCTTTTTTGCAAAATTTTACATTTATGTTGTTGCTGTTGTTGTTTTGTGTGTCTTTTAAAAAATAGTATTAGGATTAACAATTCCAACATCTGACGCCTGACTATTTCCTGGTACTCTCGCTTCACCTCCCTGCCCCCAACTCCCCCACCCTGACTTGTATTTCATTTCTTTCTTATCTTGACTATCAACTAATTGACACTAAGATGTCAGGTGGCAAAATCTTACCCTGGCCTAGTGGTGTTAGGAATTTAATGGGGAATTTTGGAAGACAAATCTCACTCCCCCCTCCCCCCAAAAAACAGTAAGATTCAGAAGAATAATTCAACAACAGAATAATTTTCATCACTGTGATTAGGTGGGAGAGATGACGTTGAACTGAAAGACCTTTCCAAGGAATCTCAAATCATACCATCCTTAAGGTTCCCTCTAGGTCAATATGGCATAATTTCATGACAACTGTGATTATGAAGTATGAATCAAGCTAATATGCCATACACCATATAGCCAAGACATAAAGAGTGATTACTTTTTTGCCCTGAATTAGCCATCACTTATTCAGCAGACAAAAATCAACTGCCTTTTAATCCCTATTTGATAGTTGTTTTTTTAATGGGTGTCTAGCATTCTGGGGCATAGTAAGCTGAAAACTTCACAAATAGATCCTGGAAATTCAGACTGTTGTTGCCAATTGAATATTTCAGGCTGAATGGATTGGGGGCCCAGAGACCCTTCTTGAGAGTCTGGAATGGTTAGACCTTCCAGAAGGCATTGTTCACCTGTCTGTTGGGGTCATTCCAAATCTTGCACTTCTTCTTTAGAAGAGCAAAGAGGTTATCTTTCCCAACTCCCTTCATGAAAATGGTAATACTCCTCACCATAGTAAAACATTGCACTGTGGTTCCCCACCCTGTGTGCATTGAAATGGATAAAGCACATCTCTCAGGTTAATATGAGAAGTCTTATCTCAATATGGCTTCTACAAGGGGGGGTGGGATTCTACCATAATATGATTTTTGAGTCACCTCTACAAATTACTGTTAGTCTACAATAGAAATTATTGGAGGCAATATGGCATAGTAGATAGAGAGCCAGCCTTGGAGATGAAGGCCTGGGTTCAAGTCCTATCTCTGGCAAATATTCTTGTTTGATACTGGTCTCATCCATCCAAATCCCGGCCATTCTTCAGGGCCGAGGTTCATACATCCTATGAAGTTTTTTTCCTTAAAGATGTAAGTTTTTCAAGAATGATTTGCTTAGAGTGAGATTTTCCTTTTGATTAATTATTCACAGTTTTCAGTTATCTCTATCTTATTCTCTTCTTTTTAATTTCTATCATTGTTTCTCTTGTCACCATCTACAGTTTCTTCCTCACTTTTATTCTCTTCACTTCTTCAAACTCTAAGAACTTTCATCCACTGAATACTGGATTTGACCTTTTTTTGGGGAAACAATCAAAGTTAAGTCACTTGCCCAGGGTCACATGGCTAGTAAGTATCTGAGGTCAGATTTGAACTCAGGTCCTCCTGACTGGTGTTCTATCTACTCTACAACTGGCTGCCCCCTGGATTTTGCATTTTTCAAAACCTATGGTTTGGATCCATAGCATCTCAAGCATCAGAAGTTCTACTTGAGGTGACTTCATTTTCCCTTCAGGGGTTGGAGTATGATCCTGTATTCATAGTACCACCAGGACAGTGACTTCTTATGCTTTTGGATACTCTCTGTTTCACATTTACCCTTTTCTCCATATTATCTGCCATTTCACAATTCAACTGCAAGATTTGAGGAAACCCATCAATCAGCCAAAAATCACATTGTGATTCTCCAAACTATAGAACTCTATACAATTTAATAACTGAAAACAGCAATTATTGAAATAACTTCCTCAGCTGTTCTTCCCTACTGCCCCCCTTTCACCCCAACTCTTTGAAAGAGAAAGGCCATGATTTCATAGCTATTTTTTTCACCCACTGGATGGCACTAGTGTACGAATTTAAGATTATCTTGACTTCATGAGTGAAACTATTTGAAAAAAAGACTATCTTCTTTTGGTCAAACATGGTACCTATTCTGAATCTCCCACAAAATCTCACTCAGTATGAGTGCATAATAATTACTCCATCTCTGCTTGTTGGGCCCTTCAGTATTTTTGTTATGAACCACAAACAAAGCCTCTCTGACTCATTTTCGATACCTACACAATGTCCATAATTACTATCCAAATGGCCTATAACTCTCTAGATGACAGGGGGCTATGATGTTATCCTAGTGACCCCTTGAGGCTATTCTAGGTACGTCTGACTAGTAGGCTGGTGGCATCAATCACAGGAAAGAGATCTGAAATGGCAAATGAAAATGATGCTAAGATCAGTCCTAAAGCCCCAATTCAGAAGTACAATAAATACCTTTCTTACTAACTGTAAAATTCATGCTTTTTTAGGCATTTTCTCTTCTTTATACTTGAATAATACTATTGTTTTTTTTTATTATTACTTCTTAAGCTTTCTTTTTTATTAAAAGCAAGAGGGGTTAAGTAACTTGCTCAAGGTTACACAGCCAGTTATTTCTGGGTGTGGTGCTAAGTATCTGAGCCCGGATTCAATCCCCAGGTCATCCTGACTCTGGGGCCGGCACTCTTACTCACTGAGCCACCTGGCCACCCCTAAGCAATTGGGGTTAAGTAACTTGCCCAAGGTTACACGGCTAGTTTTTTTGTGTGTGGGGGTGTTAAGTGTCTGAGGCCAGAACCGAACTTGGATCCTCCTGACTCCGGGGTGGGTGCTTTACTCACTTCGACAACTAGCCCCCACTTGGGCTTTCTTTAAACTCTTCACCCTGTAGCTGCCATTCAGAGGAAAGATATCAGTTACTTCATTTAGGCCCTCTCCATCACATTCTCCCAATATCATTATCCTTAAATCCCCCTATCCTATCTACCTGAAACTGTCTCAACATGAAGGTGCTAAAAGAGGGAGGGAGAATAAGCATTCATTAACACCTACTATGTGCCAAACACTGTGCTAAGAGCTTTACAAATATCTCATTTGAGGTCCCTTCATTCTATCTTTCTGAGTTAGAAGAAAGATAGAGTAAAGAGACCTCAGTCAGATAGCCACCCTCCTGGAGAATGCCACTGTTAATTTTGCAATGTGGCTTCTTAAACATGTAAGTCCCTTCCTCTGAACTATCTTGGTTTTAACAACAACAACAACAAAAAACAACAACAGAGCAGAAAGGCATATTTCAATTTCCTAATAGCTAGAACTTGATGAAAATAGAAGAAGCTGTCTCAAAATACAGTGAATTATGCATTAGTCAACTAATCAACCACTGGGGATAAGAAGGCAAAAAATTAAACAGCCCTTACCCTCAAGAAGCTTACATTCTATGTGGAGAGACAATGAGGATGTTCCCATGGAGATCGGAAAGGTTGTAAAAGGGATTCATTCCTTAGGTAGAGGGTTGGACTAAATGGTCCTTGAACTATTTTCCAACTCTGAGATGCAATGCATAAGAGGGACAGACTGCAAGCTTGTTCCCTCCTTCTTCAGTGTTTAGAGTGCCTTATTGAAGTTTACTGAAGCTTCAAGACAATTTGCATGGCCAGGCACTAATTACTGGAGGTCTGATGGGAGTTGAAAGGACAAAGGGAAAGGGGAGTGAGTGTTTATCCCCAGCTTCAGAGTGACTCAGTGGGAGGTGATGACTGTGTATGGTGAGCCTGTTGAAAGGCTCACCCGTCCCAGCTCAGCTAGCATTGAGGGCTGGAGACCTTCCATTGAAATAGGGTGAGGAAACTGCCTGAGTGACTCCATTTGTATATTATCTGAGTGGAGATTATGGGTCTGCTTAATAATGGAGCTGAAGACTGTACATTTCCCTTTCCCATTAGCACATGAATCTGTGGGAGATTGTACCCATTCCTGTGTGGGAGGGCTAAGCAGAATTTGATTCATCGAGTTTCCTCTATTATTTGCTTTGCTATACTGTCCCAACTAAATAATTGTCATTAGACTTACGGTTCCTACCTGACCTGTTACTAGAGCATGCACTGGGTGGGAACTCAAGGTGAATATTGTGTTTCTGCATTGAACCTGAGTACAGTGTTGAATGGGATATCATTTACATTAGATTCAATGTTTTCAACGAGGTTGCACAGATGACTCCATCTGATGGTAGGAAATGGGGCCAGCCAGATGTGCCCACATTCTGTTTCTCACATTATTCTAATTTTGGCAACCCCCAAACACTTCATTGGCCCCCTGTTCATTTGCTTTTTCTGCTAATGTCTACACAAGCGACAAAAAGAAATATTTCAACCGCGGCCTTTTATTTTGTGACCCCAAGTATATAGAGCCTACAAGTCCCCATATGCCACACATTAGAAAGGGTAGACATCTCTGTTAAGCTCTGTGATGATCTCATGGAGATATTGTGGTAGAGTCCAGGAATTTTAGATGTACAATCAGAAAGCTTGGGTTTATATCCTGGCCCTGTTACTTTGTAACCTTGGATAAAATTTCTCTGGGATTATATAGATAAGATCATTGACAAAATAAAATGGTTGGACTAAGGTCTCTTCCGGAGCTATATTCTAAGATCCCACATTCCATATTACAAAGAGCAATGAAATGATGTGTCCTCCCTTATTCTTCATTTCCCCATTATTCACCTGTGCTATAATAAAAGCTAGTCTTTTGTCTATTCAGGCGTTTTTGTCTATAAACATAAAAAATGTATTAAGAAATACTTGAAGAACAGAGAATAATGTGACTTAAAATGAACAGCTTTTCCAAGGACCTGTTCCCCATTCACTCTAAAATCTAGCTACAGTGGCCTTCTAGCTATTTTTCTCATATAACACTTCATTTTCCATTTTTGTGCTTTTTCACTCTCTCCCATGCCTCTTTCCTCACCTCTGACTCTTCCTGGATCCTTGGCTTTCTTCAAGACTCCCTTGAGATTATGTCCCATTTATACTGTATATATCTCCTATGCACGTGGAACTTTGATTGTTATCTTTCACATTAGAATGTGAGCTCCCTAAGGATAAGGACCATGTTTTTGCCTCATTAATACCTTCAGTCCTGGACGCTGAATTGTCTGTACCAGATCCATAGTAAGTACAATAAATGTTTCTTGAATGACTGACTGGGAAGGGAGTGAGGCTTTTCCAGTTCTACCATCTGGTTATTTAGGAAAGTCACTTTCCCTTTCCAGACCTCAGTTTCCTTATCCATAAAAAGAGGAGAGGGTGGGGAGTCAGAACAGATCTCCTCCAAGTTTAACTTAACCTTCTTATGACTCTATGTGCCTATGACTGAGATGCTATCTCAGTGCTGATTTTTGCTAGAAAAGTCAGAGAATTCCCAAATCAGCAGTCGATTAAACAGGACATTTAGACAACTAGAAATTTGTTTTCAAGGTGTTCAACTGGTTAGCTACAAATATTTACATAACACTCAATGTAGCTATGGCCTCATGTTTGATCCTTGGGAACAGTTAGATTCTCACTATTCTGTGACCACTAACTGAACCCCTAATCTTTACTCACTGAATGATGGAGACCAAGTAAAAGCATGTGGATAGTTCAACACAAATCCATCTCCACTTCTGGAAACACAGCTCACAGTGTGACCCCTATCAATGAGGGGCTCAGGAGAATCATGTCACATTATTATGTCAAGGATAGTATATTAACCTAACTCTACCCCCTGAGTGTAGGAAATTGCTTGGACCAGACCCAAGGAATGGAATAGCCTCTTACCAGGTCTCTCTTCCTCTCTAGAGAGCATACATACACACACAGGCCTGGCTACTTTTTGAGCCATTTCTAGGGAAAGGGGGGTGGGAGAGTGGTCAGACCAGTATGGTGTTTGCACAGTTACCACGCTAAATGCTTTTGTAGCCAGGAAGAACACGGAAGGAGTTTTTTCTGGGGACACGGTAAGTGAAGCATCCACTTCACTCTGCGGTAGCCTGAGAGAATAGATTTAGTGCCAGAAAGAACATTATCATCCTCCAGTCTAACCTCTTGTTTAACAGATACAGAGGCTGTGATGGAGAGGAGTTGAAATGACTTACCTCTGCTCACACGTGTAGTACTCGCACGTGTAGTAAATCATGGACCCATGATTGGAGCTCCTGAACATGCTCTGACTCTAGTATTCTTTCCTATACCTCACACTCAACAAGAAAACAGAAGAAGAAAATAGCAGAATAACTTGAACAAGGGCTCTTTCTCCTCTTAGCTCAACACAGCATCAATCAGTAGTTGATCAATGAATGCTCATTATGTTGCTACTATGTTCAGGGCACTATGGACTCAAAAACAAAAGTTACAGTCCTTGGCCCCAAAGAGCTTGTAATCTAATGGAATACATACATACATATATATATATATATATATATATATACACATGCTATAAACTTTATATTGAATAAAGTGTATCATATAGTAAGATTGATTTTGAACACATACGATAGGATTTACTCATTCCAATGATTGTTGTTCCTTTCAAAGTAATCACCTTAGGAAGTTATGTACTCATTGCAGCAATTGCTTAAAACATTTCTGCAAGTACTTTATGTGATTTAGCATGACACAGGTTAGAACCATGGAAGAAAGGAAGGAGGGAGGGAAGGAAGTAAGGAAGGAGGGAAAGAGGAAGGGAGGAAAGAAGGAAGGAAGGAAGGAAGGAAGGAAGGAAG